>NW_015664349.1:0-469 GCF_001515625.1 Sinocyclocheilus rhinocerous | reverse complement strand
GTAGTCTACTCTGCCAGGATCAGGAAACAGTCCTCCATAAAATGCCTGCACAAATCTGAATATTTGGGTTGAACTGTTCTGGAACAGAGAACTTAACCACTTATTTCTAATCGTGTCCTCTTTTGGAAGGCCAAACAAAGTAGTTTCGCTTTCACAACAAAACACACAGCGTCACACACGGTGGGCTTGAGTGAGCGGATGCCAGTGGGCTTGAGAACGGTGGCGGAGCCGGCGGATTCGACAAAGGAGCGGGCTTGCGGCAACCACATGTGGCGACCCCGGGCTGGACTCCGCTTCATCCACAGTGAAAGCCGATCCGGTGATCCACAGCGCGAAGTTGATGTATTTCCTCAGCGACCAGCACAGATCAGCTCTAGGCATGACGAATCGGATATCGTCCTCTTTTGCAAGGCCAAACAAAGTAGTTCCCTTTCAGTCAGTCACGTTCGACGTTACGTCAGTCGTTACT
>NW_015664348.1:0-557 GCF_001515625.1 Sinocyclocheilus rhinocerous | reverse complement strand
CATGGATAAAAAAATAGGCTAATAAATAATTCACATATCATACAATTAAAAGGATTTGCTGCAACGCAATTTTGTAAGGTAGGCTACTCAGAACAGAGCAACATAAAAATCAGAAAATATAAGCAGCTATAGGCTACAGTTATAGGACAAAGTTATATATGCCAGCCATTATAATTTGTGTTTTATTCAAAGTTTTACATATATGCCATTATAATTTGTGTTTATTTTTTTAATTGTACGGAATTTTTATACGGAATTATAAAATAAAATGCAAATTATAATCAGGCCTGTTTTAGGCTTTTCCTTATTTTTATATTTTAGACATCCATCAATTATGGTGATGAAAACAATGACTGGCCATCTCCACATTGGATGTGCCTTTAGAGAGAAATGCAGGGATTACATAATGAAAGAGTTTCTATTTTCTATTTGAATTATTTCGTTTTAAAGTAATAATTTAAAGCTTTCTGTATAATTTTAATCATGTCTGTGAGGTAATTTGCTGAGTCTAGGTTCATCATTGTGAAGCGCTCCTGCTCAAAACCGAGACGGCAGAA
>NW_015664347.1:0-2888 GCF_001515625.1 Sinocyclocheilus rhinocerous | reverse complement strand
ACTCTCCACCCCAGTTTGTCTAAATCGCACAAAACTGGTGTCATTTGTTTGTGCTCGATTTGTGCCGGTTTGTGCTGTTAAAATGAACGTCAAATATATTAACGTCACTCTCCACCCCATGCAATCTAAATCGTTCCAAAACGGTGCCATTCGTTTGTGCAGTTCAAATTTACATTGTATCTATTTCCCATCCTCAGAAATAACAACTACAAAACGGGCCAGTGACGTCACTCTCCACCCATGCTGTCCAAATCCCTCCAAACCGGTGCCGTTCATTTGTGCTCGATCTGTGCTGATTTGTGCCGTTTACAGAAACAATGTAACCATGACCTCTTCATAAATATAACGGGAACTTTACTTTAGCACAAACGAATGGCATAGTTTTGGTGATTATTTCTTTTTATGGGGTGCCAACTTCACGGAGGTGGGACAAACTGCGTTCCGTATAACTTTCAAACAGAACCGTTCTTTGATGAATTATATAACTTTACCGGAGTAACAATATAACTTTACCGGAGCCAGCTAAGTTTTGAAGGAGTAACCCTTGTCACTACAATTGGATTAGCTGCCTTAGAGATATCCGAATCAACAAACATCAACGCGATTATAAATCAGATTATCATTACGTGTCAGAGTGGATATGAAGCAATGCAGGTAGGCTGTTTAATTTGCTAGCAGCTGGCTAGTTAATGTTAACTGATTATAAAGTTGTCATTTGCCTTGCTAGGAGTTAATATTTTGCTATCTTCCTTACACGTCTTTGGATATTTGCGTTTTAACGCGAGTTCAACCATCATTTGGCCGCGGGATACCAAGGCAGACCGCGCAGTATCTGCAGTGTCAAAGCCTGTGTTACAACACCTGGAAAACAAAGCCAGAACGCAGTAACTTCACGTACTGCGGTTTGCCTTGGTATTAGCTTGGATTTTGTAGTTACTGCAATTTTGATACTCTCGTTTCTCTGAAACGGGACAAAATTGAACCAGGAGACTTTGTCACAAGACAGAACGGATGTCACAAAGCCCATTTTAGGACTTAACTCAATTTTGACCAGATGTGTAGTTACTGCACTTTGCCTTTGGACGGCAGTATAGTCAGCGGCTCTCTACATGCGTTTGAGATGTTGTCGACAGCGGTATGTGTGCTGTTTTTCTTATGAATCAAGTGGTATATACTGCATATGTACATGGCTCCAGCATCGCTGCGGTCAGTCTATGTGTAGTGTTATGCTTATATTACTGTGCTTAGTCCCACTCGGTTCGAGCTGGAGGGCATTTGTTTTCCCCTGAGTGCCCTATGGAGTAGTCAACGGGCTCAGCTCTATCGAAGTCTAGCTCATTAGACTCTTCTCACCAGGTGTGGGGAATACAACACAGCGGGATTATACGCGTCCCCAAGCATAAGCTACGCAGTGTTGAGAGACCGAACTTGATAGGGAACATCTCCGGTTGCGTACGTAACCTTGATTCCCTGAAAGGAGGGAACGAGATACTGCGCACGCTGCTGTGTTGTAATCCTTGGAGTCTAGTACTCGTTCGAACAGTCGAAAGATTCTGAGGTAATGACGCTGAGCGCCGGCCTATATAGTGGGTGGCTCCGCCCCTAGTTCGAGCGCTTGAGCGTCATTGGCCGGTAAAATTTACCGGCGCGATGCAATTAGGCTTCAGTATTTGGGAGGAGGGGGATAACGCCCAAGCATAAGCTACGCAGTGTCTCGTTCCCTCCTTTCAGGAAACTGAGGTTATGTACGTAACCGGAGACATTCTAGGAACTAGTAAACAGGGTGGTTCCCCGAGAACTAAATGTCCCTATAAGCTTCTGTATACTGAAGAACATATGGAATGTGTTTACTTTAAATTTGTTTAGAAAGAAATGTAATTTTTCCTATCTTTACCCAAAACAGGGTGGCATGAGCATTATTGAGCTCTATAAAAACATGTAGTGTATTTTTCATTCATACTCGTAGCCGGAGGGAGCCCTAGTGCAAAAACTCAAAATATGCCTCACAGAAGTGATGTAACTACCGCTGAGCTGAATAAAAGAAAGAAAATAACGCTTAGATTGATTAGCAAAGACAATAAAAACACAATTGCAACAATATATGGTTTATCTGCATTCTTCGATCCATTTCGGGTATTTTCATAAGAATAAGGTATATTTCTAATGCAGTGCTAATTGACATTGCATTTATGCAGCATAGCATTTATACATATTTGGAGTTAAAATTATTAAGATGTTCTGTTTTTTTGGATAACTGGTCAAATAAATGCTTCTCATTATAATTTTAAAACAGCATTTACTATTTTTACTGGTTTTATTTCTATTAATCGTGCAGCCCTAGAGCAACATACACTTACGTCACTGGTAGTTCCTATTGTGCTGGGTTAGACCCTACTCTGAAGTAGAAGCTAATTTAGTTCCTGCAAAAAGTATTCCTAGAACTAAATTCATTCCCAGTTCCTGCGGTGCGAATACACCAAAAAGCATGAACTTTCACCAGTAGTTCTAGGAACTATGAAAAGATTCCTGTCCGATCAACGTAAGGACACTACATCCAATTTTCATTATAGTTATGTTTGGCATTTCCGCTTTCTGAATATTTTCTGAATTTTTATTTAAAATAAATGCCTATCTGAGCTTAAATGCGATTTGAATAGTGAGATAAATGGGATCGAGAAAGGTGGGTCGGTTGTGTCAAAAGCTAATTCCACTTCCTTAACTCTCCACACCACATTTTTTTTATCAGACGGGGGGTTTTTTTGTTTGTTTTTGGTTATTTTGTCTGACTCAACCATACATTGCTAGTGTAAATAGATAAAATGTCAATCAGTAGATGATATTTTTCATCACATCGTCCATTTGCCATATCGCCCAGCCCAAAAACTGCT
>NW_015664346.1:0-2294 GCF_001515625.1 Sinocyclocheilus rhinocerous | reverse complement strand
CTCGGCAGTGACTGCCGATATGTTTTAGAATAGAGTTTAAGATTTTACTCTTTGTTTTTAAGGTTTTAAATGGGCTAAACTTGTGACTGCTAGATGTTTAAGGTCATCAAATCAGAAACTGTTAAAGATTCCCAGGTCACAGTTAAAAAGAAAGGGAGTCCGGGCTTTTTCCATAGCTGGCCCCAAATAATGGAACAGCCTACCTTTATCTATTAGAATAATCACTACAGAATCTCTGTTTAAAGTAAAACTTAAAAACCCAACTTTTAGAAAAGGCTTATAATATTTAAGTTGTCCTGAGCTTGTTTTCCCTCTGTATGTACTATGTCATTGGTCATTGTGTGTAGTTTTATTATGATTTATTATTTTTATTTTACAATTTTTTTTACAGCACAATGGTCAACGACTGTTGTTGTATTGTGCTATATAAATAAACTAAACAAACAAAAACAATAGTTGAATAGCCTTGACTTCAGTCATTTACAGTTTATGTTCTTCCTTTCTCTCATCTGTCCTGCAGTGATTGTGATTATTGTTGAGTTTGCAGCGTTTGCTGCTCCTACTGTGATTCTTCTTCAGATCATCTGTGCAAGAAGAGCTGGTGAGTTTTTGAGATGATTCACATTGATCTGGAACGATCTGCACTCATGAGAGCTCAGTTAATGCTTTTGTGTTGGATTATTTTGCAGGGAGGAAGAACTCGCAGCACCCAGAGGAAATAGAGATTAATACAATATTAGAGTAAAATACTCTATACCAATACAAATAACAGATTACAGCCAGATTTATCTTCATGTCAATGCTATTATGGATGTTTGCATGCAACTTTCAGGAATATTTTCCATACTGTACTGAATCCTTTAAATATAATATTAAATACAGTGATCAACAGAGCAAGAAGGTACCTTTAATGAACATGAATGATTATTACAGAAATCATAATATAAATACATGGTAATTTTCTAATCTTGATTCATCTAATCATTACATTAAAATTTTTGCAGAAGGCTTTCTAAATGTTGTAATAGTCCATTTTAACTGATGATGCTACAAATGTCTGTTAATTATCATATACGACATATTCACAGATATATTTTGATGTTTTTTATTCGTTCACTGATCATTTCAATGCAAAATCTTTACTTATGAAAGTGTATGAATGATCTACACATACATCATGCTTCAACATGTTTTTATGTCAAATATGCAGAAATATAAAGTTACAATTTACAAACCACTTTTTTTTGGTCTTCAAATACAGTGGCATGCAAAAGTTTGGGAATCCCTTGCAGAATCTGTGAAAATGTGAATAATTTTAACAAAATAAGAGAGATCGTACAAAATGCATGTTATTTTATATTTAGTACTGTCCGGAGTAAGATATTTTACATAAAAGATGTTTACATTTAGTCCACAAAAAATAAAATAGCTGAAATTAATAAAATAACCCCGTTCAAAAGTTTGGGAACCCTTGGTTCTTAGTACTGTGTGTGTCACCTGGATGATCCATGACTGTTTGTTTGTTTTGTGATGGTTGTTCATGAGTCCCTTGTTTGTTCTGAACAGTTAAACTGAGCTCTGTTCCTCAGATGATTTAAAGACTGAAAGATTTAGCTGAAAAGCTCCTCAGAAAACTCAGCTAACTCTGCAATTGTTGCTGCAACAGACACGTTTGCTTGTGAAATTCCAGTAAATCACTGAATAGATCACATTTAATATTAAATAATTATGTTTACAAATATATTTGTGACATTGTATTATTTTTTTAAACTCATGGAAAATTCTTCCAGTAAGAACGAGACACACACAGGTTTGATTCACATCTCCTTCTTCTTCACAGTTTATTGGTCAAATACACAGTTTATATACTCTTCTTGTTATACATATTCACTTATTTTATATCAAAGACTCTCAGAATTGATTGGATAAACAAATAAACCAAAATTATCATAAAGATCCTGCTTCAGTTTATCATTTATGTATATTTGACCTCTTTTCAAGGCCAAGTGTTTTGGGAGGATGAACACAGCAAATAGTGTTAAATCATATCTAAAGAAATTCTCAATTTAATCCATTTTAATTTTAATCTAAATTTAATTTCAGTCGGCTCAGCTTCGGAAGATGCACGACTTCAAGGCGACTTTGTTTCCATATGTGTACGTCTGTGAAAAACACATCGGCTCCCTGTTTACGAAAGTCCTAACCGTATATGCAGCGTTATTATTATTATTTTTTGATTTCTCATGGTCTCTCCTGATCTAGATATAAACAATAGCTGGAAACTGGAGAAAGTA
>NW_015664345.1:685-844 GCF_001515625.1 Sinocyclocheilus rhinocerous | reverse complement strand
GGGGTCTGAATACTTTCCGTACCCACTGTATATATATATATGTAGAGTTCATTTGCAAAAATCGATAACTGCTTTTTTATTTATTTTTTCAGAAATCACGTTTTTTTTTTATTGCGCATTCCAAGTAATATCAATCAAACTGCAGTTGGGTTGTTTTGA
>NW_015664345.1:0-198 GCF_001515625.1 Sinocyclocheilus rhinocerous | reverse complement strand
GCGCTGATTCGCTAAAATGGACTTATCGGCTTCTGTTCAAAAACAACAAGGGCGCTTGTCGGCTTCTGCAGTAAAACGTGAACTCGCGATGCCTTGAAAGTGGACAAAACCGGCTTTTTTGACAAAAAGTGTTTAGAGTTCAGATCGCGCTATATGGCAATCAGCTCATTTTTTTTAAGTGGCGTTTATCGGTTTTTG
>NW_015664344.1:690-1004 GCF_001515625.1 Sinocyclocheilus rhinocerous | reverse complement strand
TGGGCAAAAAACTCATTCTCCTCTTGCCTTATATCGAAATCCTCTGACATTTTTACTCAGAATCTTCGTTTTGTAGTACTAGTTTGTGACAGGTGTTTTGTTTTGCTTTCTCCTCTGGGCTTCTGCGTTCGTCACTCCCCGGATCTTACGTTGCGCCTTCCACTACGCCTACGTCATACGTTTGAATGCCTTGTCGTGAACGCGCCTGCTTGAGCGACTGGAAGCTGGAGATTACAGTTTATACATTTTTAAAAATCAATAATTTTCTTACACTAACGCATCGTTTCGCTTCAGAAGGCCTTTATTAACACCCT
>NW_015664344.1:0-459 GCF_001515625.1 Sinocyclocheilus rhinocerous | reverse complement strand
TGGATTGGTCTCTCTAAGCGAGATCCCAATTTCGTCGGTCATCCGACGTGACGTCGAGAGTGACCGACTGAAAGGGAACTATCCCTTTAACAGTTGAGTCTTATTCTACTCTTATTCTATTGATTTATTATTTTTGCAGCCTTGTGCCACAGCCGCTGATGTTGAAGGGACTGTGACGCTACCAAGCACCCCTCGCTTGATTGTCCAAGGTAATGTTGATGTCTTCCTCATTTTTTATGTATTTTCAAGTGTCAGGTTGTCCACAGATTTGTTGTGAGCAGTTTCATGTAGGAACTATTTTCTTTCTAACAATTAGAATTATTGCAATTATTATTATTTTTTAATTATTTATGTAAGACCCAGTAGATAGAATATGCTGCCATACTACTTTTCACGCTAATTTCTTAAAAAAAAAATTGATTCCTTTTCTGAACACTAGGGCATGATGACTATATATGG
>NW_015664343.1:0-503 GCF_001515625.1 Sinocyclocheilus rhinocerous | reverse complement strand
TGGGACTCGTGTGAGGTGACTCGCTGGAGCGAGCACTGTCACCACCACTGCCTCACGTCATTGCTCCCAGGACTCCCAGGATCTCACTCCGCTCAAGTTGCATCTACCCTCATCGAAAGCCCCGAACCTCGGGAGAAGGTCACGGTCCCATCTGATTACTTGGCGTTCCAGGATGTCTTCAGTAAGCAGGCAGCCACCCAGTTACCACCTCATCGGCCATGGGACTGCGCCATCGATTTGCTGCCTGGAGCAAAACTCCCCAAGGGTAGAGTATACCCGTTGTCCATCCCGGAGCGCAAGGCGATGGAGGAATACATCAAGGAGGCTCTTAACCAAGGATTCATCCGACCTTCCACGTCTCCAGCTGCGTCTAGTTTCTTCTTCGTGGGCAAGAAGGACGGGGGCTTGCGGCCTTGTATCGACTATCGGACTCTGAACTCCTATACGGTGAAACTGCACTATCCACTTCCCCTGGTCCCGGCTGCCCTCGAGGAACTCCGTGG
>NW_015664342.1:1082-1192 GCF_001515625.1 Sinocyclocheilus rhinocerous | reverse complement strand
TTGCTGTTAATAGTGTTCATCGTCTGTTTGATTACGTCTTTAAATAATTTTACGTAAATATGTACATAATGTACATAAACTGACAGTCACCACTGATAAGCTACCACTAA
>NW_015664342.1:0-984 GCF_001515625.1 Sinocyclocheilus rhinocerous | reverse complement strand
ATCGTGAAAAGCGCTGTACAAATAAACTTGAATTGAAATACACAAAATAATGTTCTTTTTAGTAACATCATATGACCCCTTTAATATTAGCAAAGGGTTACTGCTTCCGGCTTCGCTACCGTTCGGACATTCTTGCTTACTGCTCTGCGCTTTGCTCCCTATTTCTGTACTTTTCTTGGATTTTTCTAAGATTTTTACTTCAGCAGATCAGCACAGTGCTCAAACGACACATTTTTGGCACAAACACTAAAACTAAAACTATTTGGGACTGGAATAATACTACAAAAAAGGCAGAACACTCAGAAGACCGTCATCATGGACCCCTTCATCATACAGCTGGTGAGTCCCATGAATCTAGTGAATCTCAACAGTTTATACCAAGTGTAGAGGAACAAGCTGAAACTGATTGTCACACTAATCGATGGCACAAACAGGGAGCGAGACCCAAAGGCACACGAGACATCAGATTGTCACGAGTATCTCATATTGCTGCGATAGCATCCTCTACCCCAGATTCGGCTATGACAAGGCTTGTGAATACTGGTATTCTACCACCCCCTATACATCTTGAGAACAGATTTGAAGCATTAATGAATGCGGGTGAGGAATCCCCAAATGTGATTAAACATGGATCGGATCAGCCAGCAGCTAACATCGCTACTAACAGGCCTAGCTCAAGGTCGAGCAGACAGCGGCTTTCAGCTCAGAGCGCAGCCGAGCCCAGGACTCTGATAGTGGGCGACTCCATTATCAGAAACATCTGTAGCAGGACTACAACAACATGCTGCTTTCATCAAGCAACTGTCTCTGATGTGAACAGGGAACTCCGGAACATTCTGATGAAGCACAAGACTGCAAATCGAATCATCATCCATGTGGGGAAGAATGATGTAATGTCTGATTACTTTCCTTAGGGAATTAATTATTATTAATTCATTTAGGTTTTGAGAGGACTCGAATCTGAAAATTCGAAGTCAACCTGAT
>NW_015664341.1:0-535 GCF_001515625.1 Sinocyclocheilus rhinocerous | reverse complement strand
TTTTTTTCCAATCAATATAATCAACCTCATTCTTCCAATAAGACATCACATCTGGAGTTGTTACAAGCTCCTTTTGAAAAAACTATCTAATCTTATAGTTACGTGATGAAGGATGTGACAAAAAGCATAGTTTTCCCTCTGGGATTTCAAATGGGTCTAAAGAAATAGATAAAGTGCTGGATGATCTAACAGAGTCCCTTAAAAGCATAACAGCTCCTTTAGGAATAGCGTCCATGACAATGGAGAATTCTTTGGGAGTTACTGGAAAATTAAATTTACATAAGAATTCTTCGTAACTTAAAATAAGACCTTCTGAGTTAAATAACTGGGAGAAGTCTGCGTAACTTAAAATGAGACCTTCTGAGTTAAATAACTGGGAAACAATCAAAATGTTTTTCTCAAACCAACTACTAAAAAACAAAGATTTTCTCTTATATACAATGTCTTGATTGTTCCAAATGAAGTAACGGTGAAGGGAGAAGTTGTGTTTAGTAATGCCTGGTTATGAAATTTAGATAAATTGTAAGGGATTCTA
>NW_015664340.1:0-946 GCF_001515625.1 Sinocyclocheilus rhinocerous | reverse complement strand
ATAAAGGAGAAAAAATGCTGGCCCTCGTCACTATAAAAGTTGCCCGTCCCTGGTGTAGGGGATCAAACAACTGTTTCTTGAAGTGCCCTTCTGCGTCATCATCACGTGCCCACACGGAGGCGCCGTCATCATGCAAAGAATCTGCGCAAAGGATCATGGGAGCCCGAAGTGTCCATCAGTTGTACCCTTCGAAATCCTTCATTCCGAAGGGCCCTTTAAAGTGGCCAGTTTTGAGCACTTCGGTTTGGAACGACCCTTCAATATGGCGGCCATGATTGTTTTCACTCCGAAGTGCTCTTCGGAGGGCGATATATCCCATTTGGAACGCACAGTGAATCTTCAAACTGCTTCGAGTTCGAACCATTGAGAACTGAGGTGAAATGTATATTATGAGAAAACAAAAGTGTTTTTTTGTAGTGATGGTGAAATGAAGCTTTGCGAAGCACCGTGGCTTTCACCTCAACTGTATCATAAAATGGTTAATTACTGGAAGCTTTTCAACACGTTGCACACTAATGACATCTTGTGGTCAAAGGTGGAAAAAGGTGCCTTTGCGTCCCAGCCATTTTCAAGTAGATATAACTGCAGACCGGAGATCTCCAAAATGGGGCATGAACTCCAAAAGTGGGCAGAGCCTCCAAAATGGGGCGGGGTCTCCTCGCGCAAAGACTTTCACCATTGGCTCTGGCTCCAGCCAATTGTTATTGACTTACATTTCAAAATAAAACTTTATAAATCTAACATTGTTTCTAGCTCATCTAAAATAAAATATGCTATATAAGTAAATATTCTCCGTGAGAGCAGAGCCCAAAGCTCGTGGCCAGTGGTGTTCGGACTGGAGTTTGAACCTCTGCTTAATGATATAAATGGGAATCACCCACGAGTTCTCCCGCGAGCCGTTCCAGCGCAGCGCAGGGGAAAGATTTTACTCTATCGCTTTGTTCTA
>NW_015664339.1:0-1205 GCF_001515625.1 Sinocyclocheilus rhinocerous | reverse complement strand
CGGAGGTGACAGATGCTAATTTTGTCATTTATTTGGAGCTTAGTCGAGCATCGAAGGTCAGTGAGAGGGGAGCAGTTTTGTAGGTCGTCGTGTTCGGCCCCATGAACAGACGTTCCTGCCCATACCTTGACGACACGGTTTAGTTTTTTATGTAGTATGTCACGCCCTCTTTGAAGGTTGCCCTGTCTGAAGAGGACTGTTTGACATACACCTGACCACCAGTGGACAGTGCACTAAGGTATGTGATCACTTGAGTGCCAGGCCTAATTTCACCATCTACAAGCTTAAAATTTAGGGTTTTTGTGGTTGAGTACGCATTTGACCCTGATGGGACTGGGGCGGCTATAAGGAGATGATGCCATTCTGATGAGGAAAACATGAAAAAGGTTAGACTTTTTTTTATTTTTTTACCTCAAATCAAGTTAAATTCATTTTTAAAAGGTCATGAAGAAATTATGGTACATTAAGTTACATTAATTTGAGAAAAAATTCCTCAAATGCATTTTCATGTCAGAAACCATCATCTCACGCCAAATCCTTGTCAGTGTGTCAGGGGTCTTAAACTTGGCGGCAGTCCTATCAGATGTCGTCACCAAGGCACATGGTGACAAGACAGTAAACTTTGGCCAATTGCCTTTTTTCTTTCCTTTTTTTCTCTCTCCCTATGTGTGTGTGTGGTGGTGGTGGGGGGGGTCTTAAACTTGGCGGCCGTCCAATCAGAAGATATCGCCAAGGCACATGATAAGACCGTAAACTTTGCCCAATTAACTTTTTTTTCTCTCTCACTGTGTGCACAAAAGAAGTGAGTGTGGGAGAGATAGTGTGTGTCTGTGTCTGTGTTTGTGTGTGTGTGTGGCTTATAAGACTTATAAATGAACCAAAACATGTTTTTATTCAAATATAGTGTTTTGCACATGTTGGGTAGGTTTAGGGAAGGGATGTCCAAACTCGGGCCTGGAGGTCCGGTGTCCTGCAGAATTTAACTACAACTTGCCTTTAACTACACCTTGCCTAGTAATTCCTTGATTAGCTGGTTCAGGTGTGTTTAGGGTTGGAGCTAAACTGTGCAAGACGCCGGGCCTCCAGGACCAAATTTGGACACCTCTAGTTTAGGGGTTGGGTTAGGTGTTAGAAAATATCATTCACTGACTTTTATATCAGGTTAATGTCTATGAAATATATAGCAAAACAAAGATGTTTTGGCA
>NW_015664338.1:0-1070 GCF_001515625.1 Sinocyclocheilus rhinocerous | reverse complement strand
ACTCATGTCCTTTCAGATCACTATCAAGGGCACTGATCACACAAGGTAAAGGTAAAGATGTGTGTGCCCCATTTTTAGTAAACGGCATGAGCATTTCAGGATTTAAGTTATTTAATTTGAAAAGGTCACTGCTGAAATCATATTTTTCCACTTCATGCCTAAAGTACCAGACCGTAACCGTCATAGAAGCACATTTCCAATAGCTGATTCTTAACAATTACTGTACGCACAATAGGGTGCAGGATTCTTTGCACACAAGACCGGAAGAAAACACCTAGCAACCACACAAAAACCCTAGCAACCACCTAGAAACATATTCCAAATTAGTGGTCAACCAATATATGCTTTTCATCACCAGATTATCGATATAACACTCTCTCTCTGTAATGATATAGCGTGTATATACTGGCTAATTGTACAAATTATTTAATCACACTACATGTTCTTCCTGAGTATTTGTGTATTGTTTTCTATGACAAAACCAACTGAAAATGAAACAAGTGTGTGTCTTTATGAGTGAGTCATTGATTCATTCACTCAACCGATTCATTTCGAAACAGAATGAAAAAAGCAGCTGCCTTTATGAATGAGTCATTGATTCATTCACTCAACCAATTTGTTCAATTCATTCACTCAACCGATTCATACCAAAACAGACCGAAAAAAGCACTGCCTTTATGAATGAGTCATTGATTCATTTACTCAGCCAATTCGTTCGATTCATTCACTCAAACAATTCATTCCGAAACAGACCGAAAAAAAGCACTGCCTTTATGAATGAGTCATTGATTCATTCACTCAACCAATTTGTTCGATTCATTCCGAAACAGACCGAAAAAAGCGTCTGCCTTTATGAACGAGTCATTGATTCATTCACTCATCCAATTCGTTCGATTCATTCACTCAACCAATTAATTCCGAAACAGACCGAAAAAAGCATTGCCTTCATTAATGAGTCATTGATTCATTCACTCAACCAATTCGTTCGATTCATTCACTCAACCAATTCATTCCGAAACAGACCGAAAAAAGCACTGCCTTTATGAATGAGTCATTGATTCATTCACTCA
>NW_015664337.1:599-976 GCF_001515625.1 Sinocyclocheilus rhinocerous | reverse complement strand
AAATGCGTCGCAAGATCTCCTAACCGAAGATCACATGATCTCAAACGGAAATCTCTTCCATGAAGTGACCATCGCATGTTCCCTTCGCTAACGGACGTCTGGAAGGGCCCTTCGCAAAGGGATTCAGTTGTTCACTTTCGTTTGGAACGTTCCTACAAATGGCGTCCCCTTCCCAAAGTGCCCTTCAAGGGCGCAAAAAAGCTGTTTGGAATTCGCCCTATATCATTGCTGTTCATAAGCGCCACCTGCTGGCAGAGAGTGAATGTGCGTCTCATTCAGCCCATCTGCTGCTTCGGTTTCATGCAGGTGATGTAGCATAATTTCACAAAGCTAAAATCAGACCATTCTGTTTTTGCTTCAAATTTTGAAATGATACG
>NW_015664337.1:0-257 GCF_001515625.1 Sinocyclocheilus rhinocerous | reverse complement strand
AAATAGCGGCAATTCGGTGTAAAGCAATTGTTCGTTTTTAGTTCATTTGAATTGTCCCTCTTTTCCTCGCTTTCCTTCGCTTTTAAATAGCTTGTGCGCATTTTACTTTCACTTTCGAATTAGCGGCAGTTCGGCGTCAATTGCTTGAATGCAACAACAAAATACAACGTCAAACTCACTTTAGCCTATATATAAAACATAGGAGAAATCTAAAGGACAAACATCACTGCAACACTCCACCGATCTGGGCTTTATTG
>NW_015664336.1:0-493 GCF_001515625.1 Sinocyclocheilus rhinocerous | reverse complement strand
AAACTGCTCATGTTGCATGTATGCAGCATCTTTGTTTGGATCACGTTTAAAATGCAGTGGTTGCCTCTTAATATAAATGGAAAGAGCACAGACAAAGCCTTAGATTGTTTATATGAAGAGATTTATTTTGTGTTACTTTATTTGATTTGGGGATTGTTTTAAAATTTCAATTTAGTTTTGTTATTTACATTTACATTATATTTAAATTTTGTTATTTAGCAAACGCTTTTATCCAAAGTGACTAACAAATGAGGACAATAGAAGCAATCAAAACCAACAAAAGAGCAATAATTTACAAGTGCTATATTAGTATATTATTATAGTGTTATATTTCAATTTCACAAAGAAACGTACAGTATTTTGTCCAAGCAATAATAAAAGGACACATTTAATTTATAATTGGTCTTAAATCTCATTTTGTTAAAAAAAATTGTGAATCAAATTGAAATGTGAAATCAAAATCGTGAATCGAATCGTGAGTTGAGTGAATCGT
>NW_015664335.1:362-895 GCF_001515625.1 Sinocyclocheilus rhinocerous | reverse complement strand
TATGAGTCACATTTTTATATGAGGTCTTCAAAACTGTCCTGGAGCAGCCCAGCACTGTCTCAACTCATCTAACACACCCGATTTAACTCGTCAGCTTGTGTTTATTTTAGCACTTCAGTCAGTGAATACGCAGCCTGCAAAAAACTAAAATAAATATCAAAGAAATAATACAGTTAAACAAGAAAGTAGCCTAAATAAGAAAGTTAAATACACCCTGTCTACAGGACGCGAGCTGCGACAAAATACTATAAAACTCATTATAATCAGTGATGCTACACTGGATGCGGCACGACATGACTAATCCCCGACAGTAAACTGCCTTGTTCTATTTATGAGGTACTGACACAGAGTTCAAATATCCTGTGTAGACACTAGACAGACTCAACCTGTTGCGACGCGGTGGTGTCACGTCCGGTGTAGACACGGTTCACTGTTCCGCTACTGTTATTACAAGAGGTGGGACCAAGTCATTGTTTTGCAAATCACAAGTAAGTCTCGAGTCTTTGCATTCAAGTCTCGAGTCAAGTCCCGAG
>NW_015664335.1:0-257 GCF_001515625.1 Sinocyclocheilus rhinocerous | reverse complement strand
GGGAAAAATCTATACAGCATAGTATCGCGATATTTTCCACGGCAATACTGTATTGATACACGGACGCCAAGTATCAATCTTTTATTATACTATTTGGTAGAATAATAAAATCAATTTCTTTACAATCCATTAGATGGTGGTGTTGAGTTTTGAGGTCAGCTGGGTCACCTTTAGCATGCAGTAAGTTGGTAAAATAAAGAGGGCGACATCATGGAAAGTTATCAGGAAAGCCCCGTCCGCGTTTAAATCAGATGTAT
>NW_015664334.1:0-1147 GCF_001515625.1 Sinocyclocheilus rhinocerous | reverse complement strand
ATTTAGTCTTTAGTTCAAACTTGTATTAAAGCTCATAAAACAATACCAAGTACAACTGACATGAGATCAAATCATATCATGTCTCTGTTTACAGCAAACACATCTTTTGTCTCACATTAGAAAATTTAGCTTACATGATTTTGATACATTATATACAAAATATAAAAAATATGTAAATGTAAAAAATATATCTGAGTGCTAAATTTGCTAATTAGAATTATGATTAGCATTAATCCCAAAATTATTATGATTGTAGGCTTTATAATGAAGATCCAGAATCCTCTCTGTTCTGACCATTGACTCTATTCCCATCACTGCTCCACCTGTGAATAAAACAAAATAATAATTTATATCAACACTAAACCAACAATAACCATTCAATATCAAATATCATTCCTGCACATGGATGTTCCTAATAATGTAGCATTATTAATTTTAAAGTGCATATGTGTATTTCCTTCATTAAAATTACTAACAGCTGCAGTTTTGTGCAAATGTGTGCATATAAGAAAAATATAAAAATCCTTGTTCTGACACAGTGCTATAAGTTAAAGCTTTAAAACTGCTACAAGCAGTGATTAAATTTTTTTGTGCTGATATTCTCATGTAAGAAAATAGTTCATGTTTGAATATTTAATGAACGTAATAGATTCTGGGTACAGACGTCACATCATATCACATATATTTATTTATCCACATACTATAATGAGGCTCTTCTGAGGATCCTCACCTGATAATGAAGCTCCTTTTCATTTCACAGGTTTCTAAGATTTAGACCAGGATGTAAAATGCATACCAGTGTGCTTTGTAGCAGCTCTAAACATTTAATGAATTGTCACGAATCCGGTCCGTGGCATTCCGGCCGATTGCCACTAGAGGTCATTCTACCATTACATTGACTCTCACACTACACAGACTGTTACATGTCACTCCGGACTACAGTTCCCATCATCCATTGCACTTACACAGCTGAATTCACTGATCACACAGCCGTCACTAATCACACGCTCACCTGAGAGCCATTACACACTCTATTTAACACTCTCTCAGTTCCTGTTCAGATCGCTGTGTATTGTTCTGCATTTATCACTCATCTATCACGCTTCCTGTGTTCCCTCCATAACAGAATACACGGCCACACAAGGAT
>NW_015664333.1:0-1691 GCF_001515625.1 Sinocyclocheilus rhinocerous | reverse complement strand
ACTTTTCAGACAATTTTTATAACAATTTGTTATATTTTATGAAATGTAAGAATTTAACTAATTTTGTATATTCAACATCAGAGAAATAAGGCTACAAAACATAATTTATGTTCTGGCATTGTACAAATTCATTTGTTTTTGGTACAATCTAAAATTGTTAAGTAAATTGTAAGTTTGGGGATGTTTTGCATCATGATTTTTTTTTGGGGGGGGCCACAAAAGGATTCACCCTTCACAAGGGGGCCTTCTGCTGAAAAAGTTTGAGAACCACTGAGTTAGAGCACTAGTTAACATGAACTAACCATGAGCAACACCTCTGTTCAGAATTAGTTCATCTTTGTTAACGTTAACTCGCATATATTAATGTATCTATTAACTTTAACAGCGCAATTAGTTAACATTAGTTATTGCATTAGTTAACATGAACTTACCATGAACAATATATTTTTATATTTATTAACTTTTGTTAATGGTAGTTAATAAAAAAATCCAGTTGTTCATTGTTCATGTTATGTAATGTGTAACTGCAACACTCATTTCAAATGTAGTGGAGTAAAGAGTACAGATACTCATTCAAAAATGTAGTGAAGTAAAGAGTAAAAGTTCCTAATATCTTTGATACTCAGTACAACTACAAAGTACCCGAAAAGATACTCAAGTACAGTAACTAATTACATTTACTCCAATACTTTACACCTCTGCTGTAAACACTGCTTTTGTGAATTTTTTCGGTTAGTTTGCGTATGATCATCTCCAGGGAAGACAAAGCTACAAAACAGCAAGAGCAGATTCAACATTCAGAGTTCAGGACAGGTATCTTACACAATTATTTTATTCCCTAAAAGGAAACACTGGATCAATTCCAGTTCAAGAGTTCAGTACTATTTTGTAAAATTATATGAACAATGTGGGCTTGGAACAACTTGTAGGGGTTTATAATTTTATAATTGTAATTAATTACCTTAAAATTTTTACTTGCGTCTCTCATACGGAAGACAATACCTTTAAGTGAAAAAGGGGAGAGAAATTGAGGGGAAAATGAGAGAGCACTCTTCCCACAGGTCTACTCAAAAGTTGCTCAATTAAAAAGTACAGATTAAATCATAATGTTGTTGTGAACAGGGCACAGAGTGTAAACAATTCTCTGAAATTTGCTGAATTTATTAAAATGTTAAGTATTAATTATTTGAGCATAAGACTAAATTATGAATTTAAATCACTGAACATTGCCTGGATATTATATTGACCACAACATCCCAATAGCCTATTCGGAAGTAGCTATGCCTTATTTCTAATCAGATTGTGTGTGTGTGTGTGTGTGTGTGTGTGTATATACTGGTATATGGTTCATGAGGACACAAATATGTATAATGGCATGGGTACTACAACATAAACATGGTTTATGCGGACACTTCTTGTGTCCCCATAATATACGTTATACTGTACAAACCCATCTTGTGTTTGTACAGTATAAAAACCATTACGCCTATTAAGAGTCCCCGTAAACCACAAATGTGTGTGTGTGTGTGTGTGTGTGTAAACCTATTATGAAATCTCACAAAGTGCTTGAAGTATTTGATTTCGGATGCAACCTGTCACCTTTTTTGTTTGTGAATGAATCAGTGTTTTTGAATGAATGAATGATACATTTATATAGCGCTTTATTGTGTATTGTTGTACACCCAAAGCGC
>NW_015664332.1:0-536 GCF_001515625.1 Sinocyclocheilus rhinocerous | reverse complement strand
GAAAAATGCATCACGGTTTCCACAAAAATATAAAGCAGCAATAATCATAAATGCTTCTTGAGCAGCAAATGATATTAGAGTGATTTCTGAAGGATCATGTGACACTGAAGACTGGAGTAATGATGCTGAAAATTCAGCTTTGATCACAGATGCATTTTAAATTAGATTTTAAAATATATTAAAATAGAAAATAGTTATTTTTAATTGTTATATTTTTGTTCAAACAAGTGCAGCCTTGGTGAGCATGAGACTTAAAAAAATATTACAAAATCTTACTGACCCCAAACTTTTGTGTACATGTAATATTTATTTTAAATTGGCTAGTTTGTGCAAGTAAATTTATTTAAACTGGTTGTTAAAAGTTCAAATGGATTGTGTCCTGTTCTGTAATTGCTGTTAATAAATCTGTCAGAAAAAAATATGCTAAAGTTTCACCTTTAGGGGTACAACAGCCTGGCAGCCTTTTACAAAAATGACCATGGTTTTATTATAGTAACCACAGTTTACCATGGTAATAATAATAATAATACATTTTA
>NW_015664331.1:473-851 GCF_001515625.1 Sinocyclocheilus rhinocerous | reverse complement strand
GGGGCACGTGCCCCCTCAGATTTCTGAGCCAAGTGGATTTTGAATTCAGCTTCCAAAATACAAAAAATATATGGAAGAAAAATAATGCCATATGTCTTTGAAATAAAAAAGCACGTTGAATAGCACTAACTGAAAAAAATAATGCATTGCATTAACAGTGCTTGCATTTTAATGCCTTGCATTTCCAGGGCTTGCATTTTCAGGTCCTGAAATGTAACATAGTTGTCTTTTTTTTTTTCTATTTAAGCTGTGAATATTTCAATTCAAAATATTTCACACACATTTTCATAATAAAAAATTCAATAATTCATATTCACCTTCCAGAATTCACTTCCAAAATATTCAATCTGTTTAAAAATACGATGTATAATATTCGAC
>NW_015664331.1:0-237 GCF_001515625.1 Sinocyclocheilus rhinocerous | reverse complement strand
GCGGGCGGCTGTTGATGAAGACCAAAGCAACCGGTGGATCAAGTCATTCATTCACAAAAACAGATTTGCAGAAATGGAGCAAGCACTAAGTAGAATTTTTGATTATCGGGGCCAGTATAAACATGTGGAAAAGCTGATTGTGTGTATGTTTAATTCAACATCTTTGCTGTTTCCCATAGCCTACATGTAGGCTAAGCAGCTTTCTCTACCACATAGGAGATTATAATGCTATTTTAC
>NW_015664330.1:0-557 GCF_001515625.1 Sinocyclocheilus rhinocerous | reverse complement strand
CTCTGTCAGCATCAGGATCAAATTAATGTCACAATAGGTTTGAAAGTTGTAAAAATTAATGGCTATTGGTAGCTCTTCTTCCTGGTTGTTAATTTGCCGGTTGATAACAAACCCACTACGGAGCGTCCGGTTAGAGACTTTACCACAGATGATCAGGTATGCGGGAATAACCCATTTATTGTCACCACAAACTCAATACACTGAAGATATTTTGGTTTTCATGTTTGTGTGTTTTTTTTATAGGCACGCACACAACTTTAGCAAAGATAAATCGCTACAGTACTGCTAGCATCCGTCCGCTTTCCCGATCGTTCTAACTCAGTTCAGTGGGCGGGACCGCTGACCTGCGCATCCTGCCCGGAGCGCTGATTGGCTGGCAGCATGACAGGATGGATGCTGCGTCTGAGTCGACTGTAGTGTATTGCAAGGGAAACTAAGACACATGAATATAACCTGTGTGTGGCCTTTTTTACAGCCGCCCCCATATTTTCGGAAGGAAATATCTACAATATCAAAAGGGCCTATAACCTATACCATTCAGAGTAGCTTTAATCTGG
>NW_015664329.1:725-804 GCF_001515625.1 Sinocyclocheilus rhinocerous | reverse complement strand
CGTGCCGTTCAGCCTGAGCTCGGGCCAAACACACATTTGCTCGTGATTTTTAAGCGCGTTAAGGAAGCCTGGTTTACAT
>NW_015664329.1:0-209 GCF_001515625.1 Sinocyclocheilus rhinocerous | reverse complement strand
CGGACTTCAGTCAGAGAACGCGCACGCACTCAACAAAACTGATGAGTTTTTCAACGATGACTCAACTGAACGCCTCTGATTGGCCATTGCATTCCTAAGCTCAACAGAATTGTGTGTGAATGGTTAAAATGCGCAACACTTTAAAAATGCCTAAAATGAAATATGGTGCAATATGATCAGATCTTAATTTAATGCCACAATCGACACTG
>NW_015664328.1:781-922 GCF_001515625.1 Sinocyclocheilus rhinocerous | reverse complement strand
TCAGTCAGATTTCAGGCCCCACCATAGCACAGAAACTGCACTTGTAAAAAATTACTTGCTTCTTGCATCAGACCAAGGCTGCATCTCTTTGCTAGTTTTACTTGATCTTAGTGCTGCGTTCGACACTATAGATCATGACAT
>NW_015664328.1:251-599 GCF_001515625.1 Sinocyclocheilus rhinocerous | reverse complement strand
GATCTGTCCTAGGTCCTCTGCTGTTTTCAATATACATGTTGCCCTTTGGTAATATTATTAGAAAATACGGGATTAGTTTCCATTGTTATGCTGATGATACTCAACTATATATCTCAACAAGACCAGATGAAACTTCTAAATTATCTAAGCTAACAGAGTGTAAGGGAAATCTAAGTGATTAGAACATGATAGTCACACATGTGTGTTACATACATAATATGGAGTTATGCACAGAAATGATTAGTTGCTCACAAGTCTTTTTAGTGTCATTTAGGTGCATATATACATGGAAAGGCAGTTTCTGTGCCATTCTGTGGATGTATGTGGACATGTTCTGTGAAGACCAGA
>NW_015664328.1:0-231 GCF_001515625.1 Sinocyclocheilus rhinocerous | reverse complement strand
ATGTAAGGATATGTTCTGTGAAGACCAGAGAGGTAAAAAGGTCTCCTAAGGAATCTCCGTCTGGTTCTTGTCCTCTAGGTGGGGGGAAGTCAATCCAAAGAGCTTGTGATCGTGATTACTATCATGGATTTACATGTGATGGTCATGCTGTGCATCTCTTTGACCATCATTGTTCATTGTCATTTGATCTTGATTACTTGCCCCAAAACTGACAATCTCCTTGGAATTGTC
>NW_015664327.1:0-814 GCF_001515625.1 Sinocyclocheilus rhinocerous | reverse complement strand
TTAATGTTGTCACATTTTCCTGGGTAAATAAATATTACATAAAAATTTACTTTATTTAATATTTTTAATACTAATTCTACATTTCATAATGTTTTTATGCATTTTTATATTTATTCCAAAATAATAATAATAACTAAAGGCAGTAACAATTTGAACAATATTCTGGAAACAGTTTACAATAAGGTTTCATTAGTTAACATTAGTTAACTACTTTAGTTAACATGAAATAAGAATAAACAATAGCCTACTTCCAACAGCATTTATTAATCTTAGTTAATATTAATTTCAACATTTACTAATGCATTATTAAAATCAAAAGTTGTGTTTGTTAACATTAGTTTATGCACTGTGAACTAACCTGAACAACTGTATTTGTATTAACTAATGTAAACAAAGATGAATAAAACTGTACTAAATGTTCATGTTAGTTAACACATTAAATGACACCTTATTGTGAAATGTTACCAATATTTTTTTATTTGTGAACTGATGTTCAGCTGTTCTTTTTAATAGTCAACTTATTTCGGGTCATCGTCATAAAAGCTCTGTAAACACTGCCACAGACATGAAGATATATCTTTCATTTCATCACGCTGAATGCTCACTGAAAACTGACGCAGTCATCACGTTTTCAGACCATTTCTAGTTTTATTTTGAAGTGATACAAAGTAGTGGTACCTAAACGGGAGAGTTGTTTACTTACTTTATAATTAGTCAATAACGCCATCCTTTTCTTCATTCAGACCGAGAGCTCGCACGAAAACAAGAAGCGGGATTTATTGCATGAACCAATCACATCCAATCATAACCGATA
>NW_015664326.1:390-967 GCF_001515625.1 Sinocyclocheilus rhinocerous | reverse complement strand
TAATAATGAACATAGCAGTTGTCATTTACTCCTGACATCTGAGCCTCTTAAGACGCAGTGGATTACGCAACGGAATGCCCCCCGATCTACCTAAATGAATCTACTGTATGTTTGCACGAATCATTCGTCATCCAGCTTCACCTCCAGAAGAAGTGAGTATAAGGTTTTTTTATGAATCTTTGCAAATCGCCTTTCCTAATAATGTGCTAGTTAGCGAGTTTCGCGGCTAAAGTTTACAGTCTCTCAGAGAACGGCTCGTCACCCCACAGAAGAGAGGGGTGGGGGCTGCAGAGCTCATTTTAAAGGGAAATGCAGCAAAACGGATTGCTGTGAAAAGAGCTGATATTAACAAGGTAAAAAGGGTGTTCTTTACACTACTATTGAGAAATTTTAACCAAAGTATGTTATAGGGCTGCACGATAAATCGAAATGGAATCGAAATCGCGATTAGACAGAAGCTGCGATTGTCATGCGTATCTTTCAGTGAAGCACGGTTCTGTGATCAGCAGTAAATCTCCATCCGAAGGCCAGAGGGCGCTCTCGCGCTGAAACTCCAAATACGCCTCGCAGAAGAAAC
>NW_015664326.1:0-203 GCF_001515625.1 Sinocyclocheilus rhinocerous | reverse complement strand
AATGTTACACCCCTTACCATATTGTGATGCCGTGTCCCGGTGCGACGAGACAAAAACAATAAAACCCATTATAAACGAGGCATTTGTTGCATCCAGTGGGGACATAATTACTGATTATAATGACTCATACTGTCTTTTTACGCTATGCGTTTCATCGGGCCGCGGAAACATAAAACCATGTCTGCATTTGTGATCGGAGAAAC
>NW_015664325.1:1844-2278 GCF_001515625.1 Sinocyclocheilus rhinocerous | reverse complement strand
TATATATATAAAAATCTGAAAATGGTATCTTTAGGGTTAGGACCCTTAAGGGGAGATCTCTGTACCTTATTTACCCCTAAAAGGTTCATAGTATTACATTAAGGGTATATATTACAACTCTAAAGTAATAATATGGACCTATTAGGGTCTTACCCCTAAAGGTATAATTTTTGCACTTTTTTTCTTGACAAAGTATGTACTGGAATGCCATAAATACCACTGTTAATAAATATGGTAGTCATACAGTACTATGATTTACATTAAAGTAAGAATGTACGCTAGGGCTTTGCAAATAATCAAATTCGATTATTATGCGAATCATGTCAGTAAAGCCGGTTCTGTGATTAGTAGTAAATCTCCATCACCTGCTTTCAGATGGAGCAGCGTTTACTACACAAAGCTGTAGTTCACTGACAAGCTACGCAATATCGCAT
>NW_015664325.1:0-1620 GCF_001515625.1 Sinocyclocheilus rhinocerous | reverse complement strand
CGCCATCTGACACTATTGCTTCCATAATGATACCGCCACAGAACTTTTTATAAGGGTGATCTGCAAGTCGGCTGAGAACAGGGCAGCGAGCAATAGGAAAAGAGATAAAATGGAAAAGACCTCTTTCGGCTCTTACCAGCAAATGCAGTAGCTGCTCTAATTGGTTTAGGGCTAACATTAATTACCACATTGCTCATTAATGGATGAAGCCTTTATTGGTTCCATTGATCAGCAGGACTTGTTAGCCATCATCCTAAGCAATGGTGGATGTAACAAGCTTACATATTGGCATATCAATTAATGCAATCAATTCCTGCCGAGCAGCTGCCATTCCTCCCTCCCTGGGCCCGGCACTCGCTCTTTCTCATCGCCATCATTCCTTCGGACAGGCCAGACAACAGCCTGATGTCATCCAGGAATTAACCGAGAGATTCCTTCATTTCTGCTTAAGAGTAAGTGCTGGCTTGCTTGGCTTAGACAGGAAGCAGAAGTACAGAGAGAGACAGGACACATGCAGGTGGATACATATAGGTAAATAAAAAGAGCAAGTTGGCCATCCCAGACTAGTGTTATTCCACAAGTCAGTCTAATTTAGCTTTAGTGCCAAAAACAGACAGTCAAAAGGACCTACACAATAGGAACATAAATTTTGTCTCTTTCTTTTTTTGCAGTTTCTTCTTGTCTATTTTCGCTGGTTTAAGCTGACTGAGCTTTTTTTTTTTTAAATTAATGATTATCTTTATTAATTATTTAATTATCAGTAAATACATTCAAATTCTGATGATTCATTTTCTGCCACCAGTGTAGTGCTTCTAGAAAACACAGGCAGACACGGCGACATCTGGGCAGACAGACGGCACTAAAAATGGAAATAGCAATGGGAAATTCTAACCACTATTTCAAGACTTGTTGGAATGTTCAGTAGGATTACCTATAACCTTTACAATGTCAAGAGGCACATCTGAGCGAGATCATCTTCACTGCTGTTAAACATGTGCTACATTCAGTCGTCGAGCCGCTCCTTTCCAAACTTCCCTCTTTCTTTTTCTAATTGAGATCAATGCTGCTTTTTAAGACACATTGATTAGCACTTAAAATCCTCTCTCTATCACCGAGGGTTCTACAGGGAATGCAGATGTTAAATATTACAGCAGCATGTTGGACTAAATCACCATGTTCTTGGAAAAAAACAAGGGTAGAGGACAAAGGAAAAACAGCCCATGATAGGCGGACATGCATCACGACAAAATGGAGGGATTTAATGGCAGGTGTGCAGCACTTCATTTGCCTAATAACAAATCATTTGAATGGCGAGAACACAGAGCGTTATATCACCTGCAAAGGACCTTTTTCAGGACAAAACTTTGCCGGTATTGCAATGGCAATTGCACATGACACCTCGGAAGTAGAGCTTAAATACCTGAGCTAGAAATACCATGTGTCTAAACAATGCAGAAATAATGATGGCAGGACAAAGCTGATTGGCTAATGAAACTTCAAGAGCGCTCAACCCTTCACCAGCGACTATTCTCAGCTGTGAAAAATATAATTAATATATGTCCATAATATGTCCTTAATTTCATTAAGTTCATTTTATAGCCCTCCAAAAATACACACGTA
>NW_015664324.1:202-544 GCF_001515625.1 Sinocyclocheilus rhinocerous | reverse complement strand
AAAGCAATATTATGAAAAGAAGACTTATATTTTAGCCAGAAAAAAAGTATATTTTCAGCAATTTTTTTTATTTTTGGGTGAACTATACATTCAAGGAGAAACGGTGAGATTTTAATATCCATGTAGATAATGAAAAAGATGCATTGGGATCAGCATTTTTAGACATTCTAAACTCTATTGGTGTTAGACAACACGTGTCAGGGCCTACTCATTGTTTAAATCATCTAGTCTTGTTTATACTCCATATAGCTAAAGCTGCAAATTCAACTCCTTGTTACAAATATTGTAGAACCATCACTTCTACTACAAAAGACTGCTTTGAAAACAATCTTCCTGCTTTAT
>NW_015664324.1:0-152 GCF_001515625.1 Sinocyclocheilus rhinocerous | reverse complement strand
CCAATAGCTCAGAAAAACTTGATGGTGTAACAGAAACTATTGACTCTCTCTTTTCTAGCACTTTAGACACAGTCGCTCCTTTACGCTTAAAAAAGATTAAGGAAAACGGTCCGACACCACGGTATAACGAGCACACTCGCGCCCTAAAGAGA
>NW_015664323.1:0-1137 GCF_001515625.1 Sinocyclocheilus rhinocerous | reverse complement strand
GATTCAAAGCAAGTGAGGAAGCAGACGGACAATGCAATGGGCAGTGCTCCCGAATCTGTTGAGTCCAGTGGATCGTAATGGGCAGTGCTCCGGAATCTGTTGAGTCCAGTGGATTTATTGGGGCTGGTGAATATGAATGTAAACTTTCTATAGTTCCTGTGCAAGTGAAATCTAAAAAAGGAAATAAGACTGTGATTACTTATGCGTTTTTGGACCAAGGTAGCACAGCAGTGTTTTGTACATCTGGATTGATGAATAGACTTGGTCTTTCAGGTAAAAGGACAAATATTCTCTTGCGTACTATGGGTCAGGAGAAAGTCACAACTACCCATGTTGTTTCTGGGTTGGAGGTAGCTGGTTTGAATTAAGAAGATTTTTGGGAGTTACCTGATGCCTATACACAAGAGACTATGCCTGTGCATAGAGGAAACATCCCAAGACAAATGGACTTGAAGGGATGGCCACATTTGAAACATGTGAATCTACCTGAAATTGACTCTGATATCGAATTGCTTATAGGAATAAATGCCCCAAGGGTTATGGAGCCGATTGAAGTGGTCCGTAGTGTCAATAACGGACCCTATGCAATTAAAACAAGGTTAGGATGGACTGTAAATGGCCCACTAAGAGGAGATGGTGGTGACCAGTCTGCTTCTAAGTTCCCTGATGTTACAGTTAACAGGATTTCAGTTTCAAACTTGGGAGAGCTTTGGCAACAACAATTTAAAGTTGATTTTCCTGAATGTAACAAAAATGAACAAGTTGGGTTTTCAAGAGAAGATCACAAGTTTATGGAGATGGTAACAGACTCATTAAAGCTGGTAGATGGTCATTATTCTATTGGCTTGCCTTTGAGGAAGAAAGATGTCCGTATGCCAGACAACAAGATAATCGCAGAACAGCGTGCTCTGAATCTAAAGAAAAGATTGAAAAGGGATGTTTCATTTCATTCTGAATATTCTGTTTTCATGAAAGATCTTATCTCTAAAGGTTATGCAGAGAGAGTGCCAGCTGAAGACTTGGGACGTAGCGACGGTAAAGTATGGTATATACCCCATCACGGTGTTTACCACCCCGGCAAAGGAAAGCTCTGGGTTGTTTTTGATTGTGGAGCTACGTTCCAATGGAAGTCTTTGA
>NW_015664322.1:0-905 GCF_001515625.1 Sinocyclocheilus rhinocerous | reverse complement strand
CCATCTATTACACTTAAAGTTAGACATTAAAAGTCAAGGATGGAAAAGGCACTATTTCCTTTTGTCTGTGTCTCTTAACATCACACCAGTAAATAAATCAGGGATGACATGTAGTTAATTCATTGAAAGGGGGGCATGTTTTAGTCCATTTTAGACGGTCTGCACCAACACACAGACACATGTTTTAGGTATTCATCTGACCAAAAGGTTTGATCCGGGAAACACAAATCACCGTTAATTCATTGAAAGGGGGGCATGTTTTAGTCCATTTTAGACGGTCTGCACCAACACACAGACACATGTTTTAGGTATTCATTAGTCCAAAAGTTTTGATCCGGGAAACACAAATCACCAAACCTTAAAGGCCTAAAAAATAGGTTTACCATCAGTCCACATTTCAGCTGTTAGCCAGAAAATGCAAGTGAGCTGAGATTTCATTACTGAGATCATCTACAGAATGTGAAACATGTTCACAGTTAAATTATAGTTTTGGATTCTAGTTTATGTTGAATAGTGTTTGTTACTGTTCCACATGTTTAACACCTCATTACTCCATTGTGAAGACACCAACTGTATAAATCACAAAAGTTTTTCACTGTAGTAGGCCAACTTTGAAACCAGACCAAACCAAAATTCACAAAAGTTTTTCACTGTAGTAGGCCAACTCTGAAACCAGACCAAACAAAAATTAGCTTTAGCCTTAGTTGTAGCAGTATGAAAATTGTTGTGTTTTTATCTTTCCATGATTTGTTCGTGCTGTTCTGAACCACGGTTTCATTTTTAACATCACAATTCATATTGTATTGTCGTGTGTGATTGTAAAAAGTTTTGTGTGTGAGTGTCTGTTTTTTTTTTTTTTCTGCAAACAGTACTGCTGTAATGTTAGCGAGCTCTTTGTGTTCTTG
>NW_015664321.1:0-1484 GCF_001515625.1 Sinocyclocheilus rhinocerous | reverse complement strand
AGCTCAGGTAACCCTCCTCATTACATTAACAGACACAACCAGTCTGCCCTGTAACTTATACATTATGCAAAGTGACAAGCATATTTGTTTGGGGCACATGGGATTGATATGCATGTAGACGAAACTGCACTCGCTCAAACCGAGACAGTATTTATAATTCATATCCTCTTGCTGTTTTACACCAACAAAAGCAGAATGAGATTTTTCTGCTTGGAATTAGATGAAGTCTAAAAGCAAAATTATATGAGTCTCATTCACTCTAGAAAAGAGGAAGGATTATTGGTGGAAGACGATTATATAATTGAAACAGCATTTTTGTTTCTGCTCCATTAATGGCGGTGGGGTTTAGCCCATGCTAAAAACCTCAATTATCTTGTTGTCAGTAACAGCCCACAAGGAAGCAATACGCTCTTTATAGATGTAGGGTTGACGTAAGCTCATAAGCATTTTATGCACATTGTGAATCACAATGCATATTTAAACATAAAAAAAATGTGTAGATACATAGCGCCGAATATTCAGTACGTTCATGCTAATAAATCCATGTAACTGCTCATATTAAAGCAGCAGGGTATGTATTACTGTTGAAAACTCTGAATCTTGAGAAGGCTAAGCTCACAGCTAAAGTCCCTCAAGCCATCATTAGCTTTTTATAGGTAAATTAAAAGCAGTAAAAAGTGTGAAATGGTGAAAATGAAGATACATGATTCTTAAATACTGAAATATTTAATTGTTGTATCTAACAGGCTATTAATGCTAGCTTGAGTCCTGATCTAGCAAAAGTGCAGGACTGTCTGTACACCCTAAGCCTTTTCTTTTTCTATATTGACATATTTCCTATTGAAACAGGAAATTGGATCGGGACATTGATTTGACCTTTTAGCCAGTATATGTCACGGAACTGGCCCAGTTTGCCACTGCTGGTAGATGATGGAACTACACATTCTGGCACTCAAGAGCATGTTTCTCCATTGATGACCACTCAAACATATCTGTGTATTGTTACACAATATTGTTATTATATAATGACAGATGTTCTCCTATTGCCTGATTCTTTTTGGAGTGCTCTTAAAAGCATTCAAATTGACTTTCCCTTTCCGCTGCCTTTGACGACACAGCTCAGGATAGTTGCTAGTGAAAAGCTTGGGATTTCCCTGAAAACAAAACTTGATATATTATGTCAGAGTTTCCCAAATGAAATCCTCATTTTCCATATTTTTGTGGGCAGAAGTTTACAGCATTTCAGCAGTATTCCACCTAAATAAAAGCTTGTGCATTTAAAATGTTGCAAGACTGAGGGAATGAACGTTTGAAAGTTAAGAATTTCAAACAAATATTAGTATTGCTACTTGTAGTGTACATTTTTTAATCAAAATAATATATTTCTGTTTCCATTTTTGTAATTAGTTAAACAATAATAATAATAATAATTTTAATACCGTATTGGACCGTATTGGCCCGAATATAAGACGACCCTGATTATA
>NW_015664320.1:0-545 GCF_001515625.1 Sinocyclocheilus rhinocerous | reverse complement strand
ATTCAACCACTGGATGTTAATGCTAACTTCTAACCTTTGAGGCTAATGGCTTTAGCAGAGACTTCAATGTAATCACCACCGTTTCGTTAGCTTAGCAACACTGTGGGGTTTGTTTACAATAGCGTCGCTGTGCTGCGCGTGCGCAGTTCAGAGTTGCTTCGGAAGTAGGTTAAGACTTCCGTGTCACGATCGTAACTATGGCAACCAAAACAAGCTCTAGTGGGCTAGTATGTGAATGTTGCATTGCAAGTACAGTTAAGCATGTTATATGAAATGTTGGCGCATTTCAACACTGTACAAATAACAACACCGCTTTTGGTTGGTTTTGCGATGTGGCACTTAAACTCTCAGTTCGTTTGGAGTTAAATTTAACTTTATTCAAATAGCAGCTTTGTGCTGCAGTTAAAGAAAGCAGTGATAATGATCTGAAATCTCCGTGCCAGTTTCTCTGGACACGTAAACACAACAGGTTTTCTTCGCTGTTAGTACAAAGTTAACTATACTTTGCTTGGTCTAGCTTTTAAAACACTCCCATTCAGATCGCT
>NW_015664319.1:0-1084 GCF_001515625.1 Sinocyclocheilus rhinocerous | reverse complement strand
TGGATGGAGGAGGGGGTCTGGGGCTGGCGGCATCCGGGGCGCGGCACAGGCTTGCTGAAGGCTTTTTGCTGCCGAAGGCTTTTTGCTGCGGCCTACTGGCCGGAAGCCCGTCTTCGAAGGAGTGGTGGTTAGCTCGGGCCGTGAGTACGGAATGCTGCGGCCCTGGCTCGCTTTATCCGCGGCCTTGGATGGAGGAGTAGAGCTTGGAGGCGCCCCTGTTTGGAGGGAAGTATAGAGGGCGAGGAGATCTGCCTTGGCCGATCGTCGTGGGACGTTGACGCCGGAGCTAATGAGCACCTGACATAGTCCGGTCACGGTCCATTTCTCCGCAGCTGGGGCGGAGGAGAGGGCTGAAGCGTAGGAGGACGCTGGAGAAGGTGGCTGACGCCTGGAAGGCGAAGGTGATGGCGTGTCTCGGTGTCTGGAGGTATGAGCGACGGCGGTGCGGGAAGGCCAGCGGCCCCGTGTTGCAGCCGCGGGCTCGATTATGGTGTCCTGCGGAGCGCTGGTGCGCTGAACGGCAACTGGAGACGCCGGAGAACCCGTGGTGTCGAACGCGTTGTCGCCTGGGAAAAGTTCGATCTCTGACATGTTTGCAGCGATTAGATGTGCCAATGCTGAAAGACTAGAGATAATGGAGGTAAGGCTGCTTTGATTATTTATAGAGGTTCTCTCTTGTGCTGATTGGATAGATGGTGTAATTACTGATGATGAACTGGCCGTGTTAATTATCTGCGCGTGCTCCTCCCGAAACTTGTTAATAAAACATCACTTATCACTTAAACATCACTTATCGAATAGGCTGTGCGATTTTTTTAGACAATAATTCTCCATGTTTTCGGTGCTGATGTGCTGGTGACGCTTTCATGTAAGCAGAGGGTGGCACCGCCAATAACGCATCTAAAAGCTGTCAAAGACAACAGAAGAACAACAACATTGTCTCATGCGCATATTGTACATATTGTACATTTGCATCGGGATTTAACCGCTAAATCTTTTTCTCCGGCGGCGGATTTCCTTAATCTACAAAACGAGCTCGCCGATATATCGTTTTGCCGATATTATCGGCCGATATAAGCCTGTC
>NW_015664318.1:392-517 GCF_001515625.1 Sinocyclocheilus rhinocerous | reverse complement strand
CAGGTTTAAGGGTTCAAAGAAGGGGTTTTGGGCTGTGACAGACAGGCAAACAGTTTCAGGTGTGACGGATAAGGCAGAGAGTTCAGAAACAGCTTCTTTGGCTGGGTTGAGACAGGGTAATAGTT
>NW_015664318.1:0-154 GCF_001515625.1 Sinocyclocheilus rhinocerous | reverse complement strand
AGAGTTCACAGACGGCCTCCATAGCCGTGACAGGACAGGCAGAGAGTTCACAAACGGCCTCCATAGCCGTGACAGGATGGGCAGAGAGTTCACGGACGGCTTCCATAGTCGTGACAGGATGGGCAGAGAGTTCACAAACGGCCTCCATAGCCGT
>NW_015664317.1:0-977 GCF_001515625.1 Sinocyclocheilus rhinocerous | reverse complement strand
AAATGGTTTGGGATTGAGTTCAAGCTTTATAAAGTCCAGAAATCAACAACAACAACAACAAAAAAAGTCTCAATAATCCTTCAGCTCCTTTTGTAGGTATGTGAAATCCTCAAATGTCAGGGTGTAAAGTGTGTGTGTAGTTATTTTCTACCCGGGTAGTATATGTACGCAGGGTGTAAAGTGTGTGTAGTTATTTTCTACCCGGGTAGTGTGTATATGTACGAGATCTCAGCTTAGCTGTAAACTTCAGCGGATCCGTGCAGAATCACGACGATTTGAATCGTAGATCAGGGCTCTGGCTCGCTATTCGAACAATCACATGAGAAGAATCAGCGTTCAAAAAAACCAATCTGCACAAAACAATGCAGTCACATTAAGCATCTCTGAATTTTATCAACTTCAACAACCATATTTTCTATCAGTTGCTCAAAATGTCTGTAAGTACATGTTAATCAGCCCGTGACAACATTTGCCAACGTAAACATGCTTAAATTACTTGGAAATGCGACATTTCTCCGTACAATGTATTTCTTTTCACTCATTGAATTTACATACTTGTGATTGATGCAATCGTTCAACCGAAACGGCTTAACAAGCATCATACACCAATTAATTAACTCCGTACGAGTACAAACCCTCTTTAAACATACCAATATACATTCTTAACATCATAGATAACTCTGATCTTTCTCTATATGTGTTATAACAAAACAAAACAAATGTATATTAATTAAAAGTAATGCGTAAACAAGCAAAACTCACCAGAGTTCTCAAAAGAAAAAATCGTAATCAAAAGACTGTTTATCTCTCAGCGACCGGAAGAAATTGAACCTTGTGCGATTGTTAACACATGCGTTTTCAGCAGGCTTCTTCGTCTGCACTAGACGCAATTGACTCAACATGCATACCATAGCGTTAACCATAGTATTGCACCAAAAATGCAAGAGTTTCTTAGAGATATACAAATTAAAGGAAGT
>NW_015664316.1:810-937 GCF_001515625.1 Sinocyclocheilus rhinocerous | reverse complement strand
ATAAAACCAAAACTTTGTCAGACAGCACCCGCAGACAGTTGGTTATAACATGCTCGTTGCCAATGATTAAAGCTCATGGGTAAGAATTTTAATATAAATGATGGATTATGAATATGGTCTGAGTTTT
>NW_015664316.1:0-196 GCF_001515625.1 Sinocyclocheilus rhinocerous | reverse complement strand
TTAGGGAAAAAATGAAGATACCATTTCAATACAGCCAGGCTATGGTCCATAGTCCAGAGAAGTCTCTAGATGTATTGGACATGTTCCCTAGATTCCTGGACACACCTGGCCTTGTAAGTATAAATCGTAGTCTGTTTAATATTGAAACACTAAGTTTTATAAGTGTTTGTTCTGTTTTTTGTTTTTTTTATATACA
>NW_015664315.1:753-941 GCF_001515625.1 Sinocyclocheilus rhinocerous | reverse complement strand
TACGTGACTATGTGAATATAGTGTGTATAAGCGTGTAGATTTCAAATTCTGTACTGTCTAATCTCTAATTGTCATACCAAGAAATGATTTTAACCCAAAAAGCAAACTATGCTCCCTTCGAACTGATTTTCTTTAAAATACAAATCTTTTGTAATCCCAGGCTATCTGTAATCAGATGCACATTTAAA
>NW_015664315.1:0-631 GCF_001515625.1 Sinocyclocheilus rhinocerous | reverse complement strand
TAATTATTCTGGCTGCTGTGAGAAAAGGCTATAAACGATCGGCCACCTGCAGGATCCTCACATGCGATAGCCTAGTAGCCGGGACTCCTTCTTTATGTTTACAGACGTGATGTAATGACGCAGCGGCATGCTCGAATTTCCCGCGAAAACCTACCCGTACCACTCAAATTAGAAAACATTATTATAAGATAACCGTTGTGAATCGGCCTAAAGTAAGGCGATAGTTTTGAACACTGGCTGGTTATGTCGTTGCTCAGATATTGATTTTAGATCATTTTTAACCAAAAAAAGTTACGGACTGCAGCTTTAACTAAAGTAGCTATAGGACTGTGGTTATTCTAAATCATGTGAATGTCTCAGTAGAGCATTATTTGCTTGTTCGTTACATTTCACTGTAAATCAGTAACAGTTTTGCAGCAGGCTTTGCAAACGGCAATGCAAACTGACTAGTAACAGTTTTGCATCAGGCTTTGCAAATGGCAATGCAAACTGACTTTTACTGTAAGATATATGTGACCCTGGAGCACAAAACCAGTCATAAGTAGCACAGGTATATTTGTAGCAATAGCCTAAAATACATCGTATCGGTCAAAATTATCAATTTGTCATTTATGCCAAAAATCATTAGGAT
>NW_015664314.1:17397-18986 GCF_001515625.1 Sinocyclocheilus rhinocerous | reverse complement strand
AATACAATCAACACAACAAGGGAAACGGTGCAAAAGAAAAACAAAATCCAAATGAACAGAAACCGTGACAGTAAGAGCTATCATTATAGTGCACTTTTGTTTTTATGCTGCGAAGTACACACATATATATGAAAAACTGCCATTAAAAGCATGTTTCAAAAAATAAATTGCTGGGTATGTAGCCTTCTTAAGACTCACATCCAGATCACCCTGCATTAGTTAACTGTGTTGAATCCTACTAAAAGTAGCCAAATTCTATTAGGCCATATTTACATTTGGTTTACACCCTGATTAGCCTTTGTCGATTGTGCCACATTTTCGCCAAAGGTGGCCCACATTTAGTTGGCACTATTTGGGCTATAATCACTGTTTACCACATGGGCCACTTTAGGGCCACATTCAGATTACACATTGCTGTCAACACCTCATCCTTGCCTACAGAGACATTTTGTCTGGGCCATAAGAAGGCCAGCAGTGCCATATCATTGCCTTAAGTGGCCCACATCCGCATGCTATCTGGGTACACGTGACACAGAGATTAGGATATTTGTCTCCCAGAGACAAAGCAGTGGTGTCTAAGAATGTTTCTACAAAAAATTTGAGCCCAATTTGATATGAATATGAAAAGGTAAGATCAAATGTTTTATAAGGCCATTATTATTTTTTACATTTAAATAACTACAGTATGTATGGCAGAAACTGGTGTGACATTAAATATACTGCATGGGGGTTCAGAGCTTTCCTTTTGTGTTCTGAACCATTTTTATATTTTGCTTAAAATAAGTATCAACTAAAATCAGACAAACAATATCCATCATAATCAAAAGGCTTTCATCATGAGCAGAAAACCAAGTTGAGTAGTACTTTCAATGTTGTAGTGGGCTTTCTTTGGCATGAACAAATAAGCTATAAATATTAAATATAAATTATATATTAAATATAAATACTAATATAAATGTTAGGGGATATAGCTTAGGCCCTGTCCACACAAACGCAGGTATTTTCAAAGCCGCAGCTTTTTCTATGCGGTTTGGCCGTTCGTCCACACGCAAATGCATGCATAGCCTCACAAAGGGGCTGAAACAGCTCTTGGTGATAAAACATTAGATGATATGAGATACTCTAGGGCTGCCCCCTAATAGTCAACTAATCGTTAATCGACCCGAAGAGGCTTGGTCGATCAACATTTTTTTAGTCGCTTAGTCGCAGAAAAAAAAATCCACATTGGCAAAGTCACGCAGATCGTTAACGGCTGATCTATGTTAATACAGTACATCCGGCAGGACATCCAAACGCTCACCTATCAATCATCCACCACAAATATGGCTTATCATCTGAAATATATAAGTATTAGCAACTTTACATGGCCGCTCAATCTAATGTTAAGCTAGAGAAATGTCCGCTATTCAAGTGTCCGTGTGGAAACTGAACATTAGCGCTCACTGCAGGACAGATGGAGGCGCCGGTGCGCTCACTTGCTCTTAAAATAGGCTACTCTGTAATTTTTGGTCATACAGATAAGAGTAATACATCTTTCAAATCTGTAAAGACTCTACGTTTATTTGTGTGCACTCACAATAACAACAAAA
>NW_015664314.1:15246-15857 GCF_001515625.1 Sinocyclocheilus rhinocerous | reverse complement strand
CGCTTTCTGCCGTCTCGGTCTCTGTGAACTTGACCGCGAAACTCCGTGTATACTTGCCGTACAGATATGAAAAACATATCTATAGAGAGGGAAATGTCTACTTTCACATGAACCAATTCAAATGGAAAACCAATATTCTCAGATTATGTAATCCGTATGAAACATGCACACAGGCGCATCACTACTGCGATGATGAGTCAGTGTCGCCGAGTTCATCTCTTAAACCAAAACAAAGAAAGCACTAGTTTATCAGTGAATTATTAAAATGTTAATGCAGCCTCCTTACCGTTTTTCCCTTACGCATACATAATCATAGCTTCTGCCGGTGCGCTGTGGCAAGCTTTATGCGTGTGCTTGAGCGCTTATTAGGCTTTGAAGGCAATTAAAGGCTCATTATAATGATTTAAATGGTTTCTTAATAAGCGTGCAATTAGTCGACTAATGCTTAAAATGAACGACTACTTGTCGACCAGAAAAATCCTTAGTCGAGGGCAGCCCTAATATTTTGCGATGCTGTAGCAGGTGGTTATATTATCTATATTTATCTTTATAGATATCTTTAGATCTATATTTATCAAAACACTTGTGCGGTAGCTTGGAGACATCAATTT
>NW_015664314.1:10829-14050 GCF_001515625.1 Sinocyclocheilus rhinocerous | reverse complement strand
CAAATATGGCTTATCATCTGAAATATGTAAGTATTAGAAACTTTACATGGCTGCTCAATCTAATGTTAATCTAGAGAAATGTGCGCTATTCAAGTGTCTGTGTGGAGTGTAGAAGCTAAACAGCAGCACGCGCTTACTGCAGGACAGATGGAGGCGCCGGTACGCTCACTTGCTCTTAAAATAGGCTACTCTGTAATCTTTGGTCATACAGATAAGAGTAATACATCTTTCAAATCTGTAAAGACTCTATGTTTATTTGTGTGCACTCATAATAACAACAAAACGCGCATTTGTAAAATAATGAAAGCAAACAGGATGTGCTTTCTGCCATCTCGGTCTGAGAACTTGAGCGCGAAACTCCGTGTATATCTTTGCCTTACAGACATTAAAAATATATCTATAGAGAGTGAAATATCTACTTTCAAATGAACCAATTCAAATGGAAAACCAATATTCTCAGATTATGTAATCCGTATGAAACATGCACACAGGCGCATCACTACTGCGATGATGAGTCAGTGTCGCCGAGTTCATCTCTTAAACCAAAACAAAGAAAGCACTAGTTTATCAGTGAATTATTAAAATGTTAATGCAGCCTCCTTACCGTTTTTCCCTTACGCATACATAATCATAGCTTCTGCCGGTGCGCTGTGGCAAGCTTTATGCGTGTGCTTGAGCGCTTATTAGGCTTTGAAGGCAATTAAAGGCTCATTATAATGATTTAAATGGTTTCTTAATAAGCGTGCAATTAGTCGACTAATGCTTAAAATGAACGACTACTTGTCGACCAGAAAAATCCTTAGTCGAGGGCAGCCCTAATATTTTGCGATGCTGTAGCAGGTGGTTATATTATCTATATTTATCTTTATAGATATCTTTATATCTATATTTATCAAAACACTTGTGCTGTAGCTTGGAAACATCAATTACACTGCACTCATACTGTAAAGTCAGAGGATATGTTATTATATTTGAAATGAATTATTCCTCAAACTGAAGAGGCTTGCGACACTGACACCGCTCCATATATGTTAAGTGTTGTACAGTATGAATAAATGTGAGTCGACTTGCTGTGTAATCATGTAAGAGACACTGTGTAAGGCTTAGATAAAATGTTTTATAAAAGATATGTATGCCTTTAATTTAGTGGAGAGATATGATCTACTGCTGTAAAGGTTCTAAATGCCTTTTTATACAACTATTACTTTTTTTTCTGGTTCATTTGTATTAGCAGTATTTTTTTTCTTTGGAAATACAGTACAGATTTTTTATAGAAAAAGAGTGTCAATATGTTATAGGAATTGAATATTAGCAAGCTAGTGTATATACATTAAAAAAATGACGGGAATACATTTGCCATTAAAAGCATACATTTGGGATATAACAATTTTCAAAACGCATTTCATAGTACTGATAACTGAACTCCCTAGTAAATTGTTATTGGATTAAGTATTTATTTTTTGTTAATTAATTATTTAAGAGGACACACACAAAAACAAACAAACAAAACATCATATAAACAGACTGCATTCTGCATACTATGTGTATTCATTGTGACATATTCTTATAGCAGCATTTTGGGATGTATCAATGTAAATGCATAATGCAACTTATTGTAAGTACTGTATCTTGAAAACCTCTTCCTTGTACACAGGACTGAAATCCTCTTCAAACCACTCTGTAAATAGCACAGTGACTGCCTTTACATGCCTTTATGCCTTTATGCCTTTATCGAAATGCATCAGATCATTACAAAACAATGTTAAGAGGGGTTATAATCAAATACAATTTCATTGCATAATTCTATATGCGTAACTCATACATTTTTTTCATGTTTTGACTGTGGGTCTCCAAGAAAAAGAAAACCATTGGATGTAATTATTGGAAGTAAATAATGTTTGGTATGTGTGATTGTTAATTCCCCAAATGTTCAACTTTTCTGAGTAAAATGTGTCATATTCTCATTACAGATTTCATGACTAAATTATACAATGCAAGAGCGGGAAAATTAGCAGCCATGTGACTGAGAAGATAACGTGTGTTCGACTTGAAGCGGCGCTGCACAGACTGATCAGTGTATGACATTACCACTGCATTTTAATCACAGTCCTAACAAAGATGCTACATACATGTAGCATGAACAGTTCATTTTAATTTAAAGTAGATTGTACAATTACACAATTTAAAGCAAACAGAGTGGTGGACTTTAGCTTTGTGAAATTATGCTAAAATGGAAATTCACTCTCTGCCAGTAGGTGGCAATAGCATTTCAGCTCATTAGAAATTCATTATCAGTACACTTTTAGTTTGTTATAAAGCAATTTTTTTCACCATTCTAAAATGGTATATTAAAAAGTAAAAAATAAAATAAAATAAATAAATTTAAATCATTAAATTAAAATGACACACAAGTACACACACTTTCAAACATTCAGTACATTTAAAAAGTAGAGCAGCATATATAAACTCATGACCAAAATAATTATAATAATTTATAATAAATTAAAATAAATATCAGTGAAATGGTATCAATTTGTAGAACATTACTGTTATACCTGTAATACTGGAAGGTACACTATGAATATTCCATCATTAAATAAATATGCACACACATAAATATGTTACTGAAAAACAATAAAGCACAGAAGTAAATAAAGTGCTGCTTCTTTTTTTACAAACGAAAAAGAAGCACTCTTAAATGTATTAAAAATGTATTTTAAATTCAGATAATATATTTATAGTGCAATATTTATAGTACAACTGTACTCCTAACATGCCTACTTGAAGTGCATTAATATATTTTTAAAAAAGTATACTAGACGTACTTGTCACAATTCCATTCTCCAGTCACTATACCTGTCACATCAACAGCACTACATTTCCCATAATCCTCTCTGATCATCACCTGCACACCCTTCACAATCAACACACCTGTCTGCCATCACCTTCATCTGCAGCTCTATTTAAACCAGCACTGCTCACACACAGCTTATCTGGTCTTGTTGTTTAAAATTACTATTGTCTTCTACTTACTCTGCTGCCTGGACTTCCTGTATTTGTCTACACTAGGGTAGACTGAGTACAGTTGAAACATTTTCTGCTTTTTTTTCATCACTACACAAAATCTAGATGCTGAAATGGAGTGATTTTTCACATGATATTTCTTATGCTTATGTACTAAAATATCATAAATTGATAATAGCCATAAGTAGTTCATATTT
>NW_015664314.1:9486-10802 GCF_001515625.1 Sinocyclocheilus rhinocerous | reverse complement strand
ATGCTCTAAAGCTGGCTAACCATTTATTGCAAATGTAATAAATTACAAAATTACAGTTGTGCATTTAAAAAAAATTAAAATTAAAATCAGATTTATTTATTTGCTTTATTTAATTCAGATTCACTTAAACAAAATAGGAACACATATTTAACAGTAGAAAAGATATGGCAAACACTATAAATGTAAACATAACAGTAAAAATAACAATATACATACATGTATGTTCTATAACCCTACCCCTAAATCTACCCATTACTCGAGAAAACTTGCATTTTTTTAATCATTCTGTATGAATTATAAGCTTGTTTCCTCATGGGGGCCTAAAAAATGTGCCCATAAGGTTAGAATTTACTGGTATTACCAAAGGCTACTTGTGGGGACATTTGGTCCCCATAACGTAGGTAATATCAGTACAAAAACACACACAGCCTCTGAATATGTATTTTATTTTCTATGATTGAACTGTTACTGTATAGCGACTTATAAAGGGTGCATCAACTGTACCCACTTTACCACCTTGTATATTTTCTTAAATGCTATGTAATCCTTTTAACATTCCATGTCCATTAATAATAGACAGTTGAAATATCACAAATATCATTTTTTTTAACAGAATTTGCGTAGCATGTGTGTAAATGTGACTTTTAACCTATTATCATAACACTACATCTAAACAGCATGTGAAGCAATGGGACACCAATCCGGGTACAGTTGATACACTGTGTCTCAACCGTACCCCACTGAAATGCTTGCACGTTTCTCTAGATTGTGAAAAGACCTTGCATGGCACAATATCATAAAATGTCTATTTTTAGAGCACAGATTAACGTTTGCAATGATATATAGTAAGTTTAACTATCATAAAAGAATAATAAGCTATTCATTGTGGAAAGAACATGGTGAAATTAAAATCTTACCTTGTAAAAAATGTTTTGCCGATATCTTCGGAGTGGTATGACGCACACATTTCAAATTTCCCACAATCAAAGAGAACACTAATACACGTGTGGAGCAAAAATCACGTCTTGGAGTACTTGTGTACGCAACTTATTTAAGGTGTTTCAACTGTACACATGTCTCAAATGTACTCAATCTACCCTACTCACCTTGGATTACTTACCTGTAGGGATGTGCCAAACAAGTGCCTTGTCCAAATACCTACACTTGCGGTGCACAAGACTGTCCCAGGTCTTAAAAACGCCAAAGCGCAGAGCCCTCAACGCACACTAAATCCACATCGCTCCTCGAGGATCCGGAGCACTATTCGAGGCTTAGTGTATCCCATCATGCATCATGTTCTGGAAATAAATCGTGAG
>NW_015664314.1:9045-9420 GCF_001515625.1 Sinocyclocheilus rhinocerous | reverse complement strand
AAGTACACACACCTTTCCAATGCATGTTAAATATTAATATAATAATTAGATAGTACATATAATTTGGTGGAAAAACAAAGTGTTGCACGTTTTATTGGTGCAAAGATGAGTAGTGGTGATATTTATTTTGTACAATATTTGCAACTGCTTTTTATCACTTAATTAGAAGCACCACAAATTAAATGTTATCATCTGTTATAGGGACTACTGAACAGACATTTATGCTGCCTTCACGTGCTATCGAAAATTTCCTATTTCCCACTTATGAAGTCGTGATTACGAGCTTGTCGTTTTCAAGTGCTTTAATGTCGGAAAGAATAAAATGTAGCATCCCATTGGTTGACAATCATATAAACATTCACCGCGCTATACATT
>NW_015664314.1:4895-8375 GCF_001515625.1 Sinocyclocheilus rhinocerous | reverse complement strand
CGGTGTTGTCACACGCCGATTAACCGGTGGGAAAATTTCCTCACCGACACAACCCTAATATCTATCTATGAGGAGATTCCAACCCTTCCATGTAAAGCGCTTTGAGTACCCAGGAAAGCGCAATATAACTATTACTAGTGAAGGTCAATTTTTCTAGTTGCATTTAATAAACCCTTACTAATGCCACGATCAGTGGGGGTTGGTATAAGCCTTCTGAGTATGTTCACATACAGGTGAAGGTCATCTTTTTGTTGGCTTAATTTACTGCAGTTGCAATAGCGACTACGTCATCTCAGTGCTGCCAGATTTGTCAATCAGCAATGGACCCCCGTGATGGAGACCGGGATGCCCCTCATGTCTAGGGATTGCTCACCTGACAGGGGATATGGATAATCCTTGCAGTGCAGCTTGTAAGAGTGGTCTAAGGTGCTAGATTAGGCTTCAGTCTCTTGGGGGGCGTGGGTTCAAATCCCACCACTGCCAGCAGTAGTTTAACCAAGGCCGGGAGGCCCTGCATGTACTCGAAAAAGGAGTACGAGTCAAACAAGCCCACAGCCGATAGCCTGTTTTCTAAGGCAGAGTGACTCAGTCCTGCTCCTGGGCCCCGTCCTGCCTAGGGATGAACGACTCTGTCATGCGAACCAGATTCGCAGCATGGTGGCTGAGCATGGTAGAAAGAGGGAATGCTCTTTAGGTGGTCGTGATCATAAGTGCGCTCGCAAACATTTATGTGACCACCAGTATGACTACAAATTCAAACCAACAAGTCATAAGTGTGTGGATAAACCAACCACTGCTCCACCAACAGAAAGTACAGATCACAGATCTTAAGATTCTGACTAACTCTTCAGAGCTTATCTCAGAGAATGGACAGATTTGAGGCTCATCATTCTTTTTCCTGATCATCTCTTCCCCTGGCCAGGAAAGCATTCCTCCACCTCTGCCTTGGGGAGAAGAGGCCATAAATGAAGATGTGCTGTATATTTTTTCCCCCAACTCACTGTTCGATAGTGGGCATCAATCAGAATCGGGAGACACCCATTCAGATGCTGCAGAGGTGAGGAATCACCAGGGGCCTCATGTATAAACATTGCATAAGCACAAAATATAAATGTGCGTACGCTGTTTTCCACGCACGTATCTGGATTTATAAAAATGCTCGTTAACCAGTGGACACTGGACTTGGGGATATGCCACCAGATGAGCAGGCAATAGCATCATCGACAGCTTTGGGACTGGCCCCTGTCTTGGCTAATCCATGCTGTCCTGGCAAGGAGTATACTAAGGCTGACTGCCTGATTTTCTCACTGTTTATGCTGCTGCACATGCGGCTCATATGGGTAATGCTTTGGCTATTCTCCTGGCGGCCTTATAGAAAACAGTGTGTGTGGAAGATCAAGATTCCAAAATGTTAATTGATTCGGCTTTGGTAGCGCATTCACAACAAACACATGATGTAAGTGAGGTTATGTCATCAGCTGTCTTATGTCACAGGCAGATATGGCTGGCTCAGACTTCTTTGCCATAAGGAGCAAACTGATTAATTTACCAGTAATGTCTGGTCATGTCTTTCATCCAGATTCTCAGGAAATGTTGGACAGACCTGAGCATTCATACATTGAAGGAGACTGTTCAAAGGGCTTGCGGCAATTCCCCGGCCTTTAAACAAAGGTTTAAAACACCTCAAAGGCCGCAATGGCCTTCCTGATATTGACATGATGTGGTGGCCCTGCTGGTGTCCAAGAACATAGCTTTCATGTCAACAGTCAGATTCCCACCTCACTTCCCCGAAGGGTTGTCCATGGTAACTCATGGGTACCAACTGCAGTTTTACCTCCCTTTTCAGGGGTCCAAATGACTTGTCAAGGATACCCTTTTTGGAGCCAGTATTGGTGGAGGAAGTTCAAAGTGTGTTGGAAAAAAAAGGAGCCATTTCAGAGGTGCCTCCCAGCGCACAGCAAAAGGGGGTTACTCCACAATTGGGAAAACATGGGTGGTTATCGGCCTATTCCCAACCTCATGAGTCTCAAATAATGCTTAAAGGTACTCTCATTCAAGATGATTCACAGAGAGTATTACTCGAATGGTCTCAGGCCTTAGCCCCCCTTCAGTTACAGGGTATCAAAATTCTTCCATATCTAGACGATTGGTTGATCTGCATCCCCACTCTAAATCAAGGAGTAATGGACACAGAGAAAGTACTGGCCCATATTCAATCCCTTGGTTCCACTGTAAACTGGAAGAACAGAAGACTCCAGCCTCGACAACAAGTGAACTTTCTCGGGATCCATTTTGATTCTGTGACAATGAATGCACGCCTCACCTCAGAGGGCCAACAGTCTGGGAAAAGCATTAAGACATTTTTTTAGTTAGGACAACTGACTGCGCAGGTGAATGCGCACAATTTTCAGAAGTTGTTTTGGCTGATAGCAGCAGCATCAGTGGTGATCCTTCTGGGCCTGTTGAGAGCGCGTGGCATACAGTGTTGGTTTAATTAATTTAATCTCCATCCAATAAAGACAAAGGAGTAAAGCTGTTGGTGACACAGTTCTGCATGAAGGCTCTGCTCCCCTGGAGGAACAGAGACTTTCTCCTCACAGGAGTTCCACTCTGAGTTCTTCCTCACAGAAGAGCATTCTTCTCAGAGGAGTTCCACTAGGAGTTCTTCCTCACAGAAGAGCAGTGATCACAACAGATGCATCACTGACAGGCTGGAGAGCTGTCTGGGAGGGCTGGTCATTTAGGGGCACGTGGAAGCTCCATTGGTCTTTGGAACACACAAATGTGCTCAAACTAAAGGCAGTTTCTTGCCTCAAGGGGTTGCTACAGTTCATTCATCACAAGCATGTTTTAGTGAGAACAGGCAGCACCTCTGTGGTGTATCATATAATTCACCAGGGTGGGATGAAGTCGCTACGCTGTGCAGTCTCCAGGTGACTAAGTAGCAACTGACTTGGGCATTGCCCCGTCTAGCATCTCTGAGAACAATTCACATCCCAGTTGTGGCAGCCTATATCCTGTCCAGGACAGGGCCTCCCAGTAGAGTGGTGCTTACACCCAAAGTAGTGGGTCAAATTTGAACCCGTTATGGGGAAGCCCAGATCGATTTTTATGCATCCAGGGAAACAACTCATTGTCAGGAATGGTACTCCCTTATAGATACAGGAGGACTGCTCTGGCCTAGGTGTTCTCAAAATCTCAAGAATGGCCAACAGGATTGTTGTATGCTTTTCCCCCTCTTCCGTTGATTCCTCAAGTCATTCAGAGGATCAAGGAGGGTCATTACTCTGTGCTGATGGTGGCTCCATGCTGGCCAGGAAGGCCATGGTTCCAGACCTGATTCGACTGATACAGGGCTGCCCATGGCAGCTGCCAGCTCGAGCGGATCTTCTGTCACAGACAGACGGACAGATTTGGCATCCAAACCTGACTGCTCTGCACTTGTGGGTATGGTCTCTGTGGAGTCTGTCTCTCAACAGT
>NW_015664314.1:0-676 GCF_001515625.1 Sinocyclocheilus rhinocerous | reverse complement strand
CTGTTCAATTGTTGAGGGTGTAAGACGCTAGACAGTATAGTATATTTGTGATTTTGCAGTAAAAACATGTTTTATTATGTATAGCGAACAGCGGAGCTCCAGTAAGCACACGTATGTCACCAAAATGAATTTGCATAAGCCTTTTACATCTCAAAGACGATTAAATGTCTATTTAATATGAGACAGGAAAATGTTCTAAAAGAATTGCAGATGAGCACATCACAACATGAACAGACATCTGTGTGACTGATGTATGTGTGCTATTATAGTAGAATTCACTGTTGTCAACACCGCTTTAGATGAATGTAAGTAATGTAAATAAACAAATCTACATGAAGTAACTAAACATGAGTTATCTATTTCATTTGTCCATTAGTAGGCCTACTACTGATAAATCGAGGAACATTTGTGTTGGGTAAAAAGTGAGTTAACACATCAGCAGCTACCTCAACATATAAATGCAGTATAGAGCAGATAATGAGATAAGAGGTAACTTGACTCTTTTCTGGATGTTACAGGGACAGATGAGACACACGTGTGTTTTTCTGCTGCAGAGTGACTGATGAAGCAATGCTGAATGCTTTGAGTGAGTACACTATACAAATGAATAAAACTTCTTTTAAATCTTAATGTGTAGTTTATTTTAATTATTGTAATTTCAAACAGAGTTATTACA
>NW_015664313.1:383-1255 GCF_001515625.1 Sinocyclocheilus rhinocerous | reverse complement strand
ATCTTTACTTAATATCCTAATGATTTTTGACATAAAAGAAAAATGATATTTGTGACCCATACAATGTATTTTTCAAAAAAAGTAGTATATGTGATTATTTTGCTCTTTAATGCATCTTCAATGTTTAAAATTGAAAATACTTAAATGCAATATTATTTTTCTGCTATGTTTAATGTTTACATTAAAGTAAAAAATTATAGTAACAATTGGTTTTGATTCTCCTATTTCATTATAGAATAGAAGAAAGCAAGCTGAGATCAAAACACAGCAAGATTTCAGACGGTAAGAAATAATTTATGTACACAATAAACAGATTCTGATCACCTTCAGAGCTTCAGACCTTTCACTCGCATTACATTGATTCTGTGGTTCACACAGGTGACACATCTTCTAAGTTAACAAATTATGTATATTTTTTTTCACACATGGTCATTAAACTGTGATATAAACGGAACAATGAGATCTTTAACCAGTACAGTCCTAGTGCTTGCGAAGGGTATATTTGTGACTTTGTCAATAAGAGCGTTTTACACAATCTGTTTACACGAACAAATACATGAAGATTTCAACCTGATGATCAGAACTTACATGTAATTAAAGAAATAGCGTGATCTGCAGAATGTTAGATTATAAAAGGTGAAAAACATAAATGCTAAATCCAGTGGTGGAAAGAGTACTAAGAAATTGTACTTAAGTAAAAGTATTGCTACTTAAGGAATAATTTACTTGAGTACAAGTAAAAGTACTGAAAAATAATATGACTCAAGTAAGAATAAAAAAAGTAGTTTGCTGAAAAACTACTCAAGTTACTTTGTTACAAAGTACTTTAGTATGATTTTTCTATTTTTACCCAAAATGAGACGATGTGAGCA
>NW_015664313.1:0-145 GCF_001515625.1 Sinocyclocheilus rhinocerous | reverse complement strand
ATTTTATTTACAGTATTATTACCGTATTTTCATTTACAGTATCAGTACTGTAATTGCATTTACAGTACAATATGTCTTTACTGTCTTTTATTTACAGTAGTATTACTGTATTTTCATTTACAGTATCAGTACTGTAGAGTTTATT
>NW_015664312.1:1051815-1078492 GCF_001515625.1 Sinocyclocheilus rhinocerous | reverse complement strand
TTAAATGATTCCCTTTGAGCTAAACTGACCTGTTTCCCTTACAATAAACATACTGAGAAATCATTTGAATGGACCAGATAATACAGTTTTGGAGAAGCATTTAAACCCATCTTATAAGGAGGCATTCATTTTGTCAATAATGCATGACATCTCTCACAGGACACAGGTATACTGATGGTACGTCTTTAATCTAATCTTCACAGTCTTTTATTTATTCCAATCCACACTTGAACCAAGGATTTCTGGCTTTTTCTCACAGCCTTCATATCTATACTCCTATACTTTATGAGTCGTTTCTCAATACACATAAAAATCATTAAAAGCATTTAACCTTAATGTACAAAAAGCAGCTTCTGTTTGAGCCAATCACTTATCAGAAGCTCATGGGTGATGGCGAATAAGGATGGATTAGTGCGCATCCTCAGGAGACTGTAACACACGACCGCATTCAATAGACACACTTGTTTTCGTGGTCTGAAAAAGGACAAAAAACAGGTCTGCAGGCCTGAAAACTGATTCATGTTTCTTATTCAGCTATTACGTCTTCCTGAAAATTCCCCGACTCCATCACTGTCGTGCAGTGCACTGCTGGTCTGAAGTGAGTGGGAATCTGGTATGTAACCAGGCTCTACAAGCATACGTTGGTAATAGACCATCACTTCCATCCAAAGGACTGCCAGAGACTGGAGCACACCTGAGAAATTCTGTAGTTAGCACAATTTATGAAGGGTCAAAGTAGCAAAAGAAGTCTCTGAGAATACATGATAAATGACAAAAAAGCATTTTTAGCTAAATACTGTCCTATGGTTGTAAGTTATTTAAACAGCAAATGTTTTGCTTATAGCGATAGATCTGTTGGCCAGTATATTTTACTATTTTGAGATGTTTAGAACTTGGCTAATTAACAAATTAACATTTTGCTAGTGCTGGGCGGTATGACCACAAATTTATATCACGGTATTTTTCAAAATTATACCGGTTTCACGGTACATGACGGTATTTTTTTTTTCATGCATGACCAGGTGTTAACCATATTTTCTACTGATTGAGAGAGGAAATACTGCAGTATATTGACTTAGAATGCCCTATTTTACTGTCATGATGAGTGAACATTGTCAAAAAAAACACGACCCCTTTTAATAAATGTTAACCAGGAGTCACTCTAATTTATAATCGCGGCATCGTCTGATAAATTCAACATGCATCTACACTAAAATGCAATAAAGCAATACAGAAAAATGTTTAAAGTTAAAAGTTTTACACAGATTAAAGTGCAAAAGAACTATAAAGACCAATAGGTATCACTTTACAATAAGACCTCATTAGTTAACCTTAGTTAATGCATTAACATTCACAATGAGCAATAGCTACATTTGCTACAGAAGTTATTAATCTTTGTTTAAAAAATACAAGTCTTAGTTCATGTTAGCTCATTAAATAACACAGTTGCAACTTTCGATTTTAACAACGTGTTATTAAATATTGTAATTACCTAAGATTAATGAATGTTCAGAAGAATTTTTCATTGGCAGTTTGTTAACTAATGAATTAACTAATGTTAACTAATGTTAACTAATGAAGCCCTAATGTAAAGTGTGATCGAACAATAAAGAATCAAAACACTTTCTAACAATATCTAGGGCATGTTGTAGTCCAGATTAAAATGTAAAAAAAAGTTTGAAAATAAATAGCCTATTAAGTCTAAATATTTAAGTATTTGGCGCTGTGATGAACAGCATAGCAAATACACAAATCTGAATGGCTGTTTAAATCATTTAAACACCTTTCAGAAACAGAAAGTAGTGCAGCTGCTTTGTTTACAGGGTTTCCGGGGTAACGGTCATTTAAATGAATTATTATTATAGTTTTTTTTTTCTGCAGTTTAGCGCCATCTGCTGTCAGAAAGTGAAAGTGCGCTTTCATCCAGAGCGTCTCTCACATGTTCCGCCATGCGCATCAGAGTGCGCATGCGTCTTTCACGCAGCATACAGCAGTGTTGTGCATTCTGACCAGTTTATGGGAAAAGTATTCTTAAAAGGCATTCAAAATTCGGAATAATTTGTAATATATAATTATTCACGGTATTTAGAAGTGCCCACGATAACAATATCGTGCATATTCATTACCGTGATATATCGCATTACCGAATACCGGCACAAGTCTAATACAATTAATGATTTAGTGTGGTTTGTTTTTGGTTACATGATTATATAGATTTTTAAAATTGACAATTTATCATTTTTTCATAAAAAAATAATTGTCAGCTTATCAGTACCAGCCAGACAATAGTCATGGATCAGCAATTATAAAAAATCTATGTAAAAATTGAAATATACATTGGTGTGTGTGTGTGTGTGTGTGTGTGTGATTCAGTAGGTGTAATGTATTCTAAGTTGCTTCAGAAGTATTGTAAGTATTACGTACAACAATAAAACAGTGCATTGACATAAAAAAGGAAATTTACTTTTGGTACTTAAGTACTTTTAAAAGCAAGTACTTCTGTACTTTTACTTAAGTAAAAATCTGTCTTTACAACTTTTACTTGTAATGGAGTAATGTTTGACCAGCGGTATCTGTACTTTCACTCAAGTAATGGAGTTGATTACTTTGTCCGCCTCTGCATATATATATATATATATATACACACACACACACACACACACACAAACATATATAAAACAACTGATAGTTCACTAGTTATTTATATTTCCAACATTTTACTTTTTACTCTCAAAAAGATCTCAAAAATTTAGTAATATAATCCAACAACAAAGTTATTACAAAGAACCAGTTCAAAACGGCGATTCATTCACAAAACTGATCACCAGGTCAAAGTGCACCAGAAATCGGTCAGTATGACTTAAGAATAGAATTTGGTAATGCAGTATTTAAAGCTGACTAATAGACGATCAGTCTTACCATAAGTACATCGACTTGACAGCCAATCAATTAATTCCTCATAATACTGTTTTTAAATATAACAAATACCACTTTAAAAATCAATTGAAAGTGTATGAACACAAAATGAGATCGATAGACAACTCCTGATGACCTGTGAGAAGTCTAAAAGCTCTGGTCGGGGCTTTAGGTCACGAGTCAGAAAACCGCGGAAGGATTAACAGTGGGCATCCATTGTAGGAACAGACAAGCCACCGGCAGAAAGCTGTGGGTCGCAACCTCGAGGCTTCACCAAGACAGAGAGGATTACGCTAGACGACCCCTCGTAAATCCTCATGGCAAGGCGGCAGGTGAGGCGGAAGAGGAGGCCTGGGCATCTTTCCTCTATTCAGTCCTCTGTGTTTCCCAGCAGGCAGACAAACACCCTCCCTCCCAGGGTCTGCACGTGCTCCCATAGGACCAATTATTACAGCAAGTCCTCCACTGAATCACTCTATCAATTAGGAGGTGGTGAGCACATCATCACATATATTACTGCTGAGGCAGGCCTGGCTGTGGGGGTTAGGAGGGAGAGAGCGGTGGAGATGGATGGATGGACAGTGGACTGATATGCTAGAGCCAGTCGCCGTCATCAGGGCTCCCCAGAGGTGTGGGACAACTCCACCTCCAGCCCTGCGGATGTGTGAACACACTGGCGGCTGGCACCTCCCAGTGAGCGCACGTTCAGAGCAAGAAAGAGGGTTAAATCAATATTTTCAATCTCTCAGGATCAATCCCACATCTGAACATGAAGAGAAACCTGTTAGCAGTCACCAATATGTGTAAATGAAAAGCCAAACTTCATGCCCTTGATAGTTCTCGTCTTTAAGTTCCCTGCTCCATCTCCTGCAATGCAGCTCTCTAACAAGCCCAAACTGAGTGAACTGGGCTCCTGTACCACACCACCTTCTAGAAACTTCCATCAGAATATAAAGACATAAAATAAAGTTTCTGACCAAAAGACAAATTATTTGAGAAGTTAGCAAAGCTCATTAATATTTTATATTTGCATTTATATAATATATTTATTTTTTAATAATTGTATTTTTAGAATAAATTATGCATTTATTTATGTATGTATGTATTTAGTTATTTATTTAATAAGAACATGTAAATAATTTAATGAAGGCATTTACGTATTTATTTTATTATTATTATTATTATTATTATTATTATTATTATTTATTTTGTACTATAACATTTATGAGCAAGAAAAAAAAAATTGTAGGATGGGGCTAAATCTAGATTTAATTGTTTCTGACTGAGATGAAACATTATATTATTTTCCCCACCCATGCAGTATGTCAGAACAGTTACTTCAAGACAGAGTTAAAAAACTGATGCACCAAACAAAGCAAGAGACATTTGGTAAGACATTAAATAAGAATCGTTTCATGTTGCATAACCAGAAATGGGAAATGTTTACATCACATCATGATTTCAGGCTTCGCCCGAAATAGAATCCTACCATACGACTCCTACTACGTCTCCTCTATGCAGTATGCAAACTGTGAATGAGAGCATTCCCTACATTTTCCAAAATGTGCAGTACGCAATGGAACACACTGCATGCATCCCAAAATGCAAACCGCTCTTTCTTGACTATACATTTCCAATGTGACAAAGGAATACTAAGTAATCACAATTTAAATTTCTCTTTAAAAATGTCTTTCTTGACCCATTATTAGATCAGTTTTTAATCACAAAATGGGACCATAACATAAGCCTTTACATTTCTGAGATAATAACTGTACATCAGTTAAGGAATTAAATCAATGTAATAAAGTCATGTGATAATGCACTATACTAAAGCATTTGTAACTGCATAAAAATTTCACTAGTGCACCAGTATGCCATTACGACAAAAGCCACAATATGTTAACCAATGAATGCTGTTGCTTCTTTAAATGGAGAAGAATGTCCTGTTTCACTCAGACAACAGCAGCCAATTGGAGAGATGAAATACGAGACCAGCCTCAGCACTGGCTGATTCTGCTGGATCTGCTCTTCAGCAGTGAAGACAGCTCACATGATCACCACAAATCTCTGCAGTCAACGTCCAAAAAATGCAGTCAAATCTGTTGAGCCGGCACATTCATTCTTTACAGGACATTCATGGCACATTCATTCTTTACAAGACACTATAAATACCTTAATAATTGGTATGACGTTAAACTTAAAGTTCAAGAGATACACAAAATAATGTTCTTTTTAGCAACATCATATGACCCCTTTAAGTGAATTCTTTGACATTCCAGACTTATTCTTCTGATTCTAATATACTTCAGAATAACAAAGTCATTTCCTTTCACACTAAAGATGAAATTGCTAAAAATTGACCACAACATTTTACATGCCCTCATGCTCTCTGAAGTTCAAAACAAGCTCTTTGTGCAATCGGAGAAGCTGTCAATAGTATCATGTCACATTATGGTCAACAAATAGCAAACATGAAATGCCTTAGGCATTTCGCTTTCAGACTTGGCCAGCCAAGCATGGGATAGACTAGACAACCCAAAGCACTCTGGGTCACACTTCTTTTCACCTGGCAGGCCTGGAGAATGTCTGACCAGTGGGGACATGCAGCATGGGACCCCAGGGTCATTTAAACAACTCAGAAGGTCAACACCGGGACACGTCCTGGCCACGAACACTAAAGATAAGCGAAGAAATCTGAAACCTCCATTGAAAACCAGCCTGTGTCAATACAAACAAAATTATATTGGTTCTCTGACAGGTCCATATGTTTACAACGTCTAGGTCCAAAAGAACGAGAAATTCCTCTTCATTAATTGTTGGCACAAAACATCAGGTGCTGACAAGCCCTAACAAGGCCGTCAAGACTAAGCTTTGTTAAGTGTGACACGACCAGGAGGCGCAAGATAAAGTCCACATCCATCACTCTGAAAACATGGCTAAATAGCTTCTGATCTGACAGATTTTGCTGCTGCTTTTGTTTTTTCACAAATCAAACACATGCATATTTTTGTCTGCAAAGCCCCTCTCTCTAATTTTGCAGTCAGACGGAAGACAGTAATATGAATTTTAGGGCACACAATCAATGACAATTCAATATGCTTTGTTAAAAACCACTCCAAATATTTCAGCAAAATGAAAAAATATCCCACAAGGCACAGAGAAAAAGACACATCTAGTTTGCTGGTTTGTATTATCCATACAGAAAATCAGTGCAGCTGTTACCCTCAGGAACACGTGATGTGAAAGCATTCAGCTGATTTTTACGCAAATAAGACATCAAAAAAAAAAAGACTAATTGTTACACTACTATTATGATGAACTCACACGAACATGATGATGATGGGCAGTCTTTAATAAATACACAGAAGGTAAATCCATACAGCGAGAGGGCTTGCAACACACATAACATCAATGAGACTCAACAACAATGACCAGAAAGAGAGCAACTTAAATACACAAGTAGATTAAACTAATTAATGACACACACCTGAACAGAATTACACAATTAACTCAATGAACAGAAATGGTGCAAAAGCAAAACAAAGTCCAAACTGAATGATACATAATCATCATTATGTTTCATAATACGGTTTCACACTCTGTTTACTGCATGAGAACAACCCTGGTGGTATTTCGGACTCATTTTGCCGGTGTAAAATGTAATCGTTTTGTAATCGGAAATGTGTTTCTTGCAGGTGTAAAATCACAGCGGCGTGTCAAAGCTACAATTGCGTACAAACAAAAGCGAGGGATTATATTGGAGGTGTGTGTTAGACTAAAGTTCTCCAGACTCCATTCTGAGCGAATGCAGGAAGCAGGGGCCTGAGCGGATCCCAGAATTCCTCATTATCCTCACAGCGGGTAGCTAGGGTGCGCCAGCGGTGCGAGCATGAAGCGGGCCGCCGCTGAGGCAGGTCTGGGAACAGAGCTCTGGCAGCCCCACGGGGGAGGCCAGGCTCGCTCATTAGGCCTAAATGATCCACGGCAGCCCTGCAAACCAAGTGCCACTTAGTGCTCGTCTGAGACGCCAGTCCGGCCCTGATGAGATTGCTGAGCACACTGCATATCTGTAATAACACAGCAAACAAAAAAGGCCTCACAATGGCGACGGTAACTCCAGCAAATGGGTCCAGCCAACGTTTGGGTGATAACGTGGCAGAGCACTCCCTGGAAATGTCTTTCATCCTTTGGTCGGGGTTGAAATGACACAATATGATAAATGTTTGCCACCTTTAAAGCAAACAGATGCACCGTGGGAACCACTCTGGTGGCGAAAACCTGATATCGGCAAGTGCGACTGCCACTAAAAGCAGCTCGTTGCTCCTGAGACAGATGGTCGTTTCACAAGTAATAATTACAGCAGCCTCATGTATTCTCACGCTCCAGTCACATTGTGATCTTTACACTGCTTTATGGTAATAATCTGACTGATTATACTAATAAATATCATGAACACTTTCACAACATGCATGTCTGAAATCCAGTGCATTCTGCATCTATTTCTTACCCAGCTGTTTTGCCTTCTTTTCAGGCAAAAATATCTAAACATCCTTAAAGCAATACAATAAACTTGAAAACCTAAACTGTATAAAATATTAAGACTTGAGCATACATCTTAATTTTTTTTTAATTCACCTTGTTTTAAATATGTGTTTTATTTAATAGAAAACGAAGCAATACTGTTTTAGAAAATGATTTATTGCATCAAAGACACTGTTGGATTGACCAGAATCTTTAAGAAAACCTTTAAAAGGATAGTACACCTAAAAAATCTGTCAACATTTTCTCACACTCATGTTGTTCCATGACACAAAGGATGATATTTTGAAGAATTTTAGTAACCAAACACTGACATTTCTCATAAAATTAGTTATTTTATGCCACACAGAAGAAAGACATTTAAGCTTGGAACGACATGTGGGTGAGTAAATAAAGACAGAATCTTCATTTTTTGGGGTGAACTATCCCTTTAAGATGGTGTACTGTACTTCTGTCCAGTGAGACTTCAGTCTGGGCGAGGCTACCCAGTGCAAATTTTGCAGCCATGGTTCTTTAGAATAAAAAAATCATGCAACATGGCAGATATAAATGTTATCATTTGATGCTTTATGCATTTAATTTATTTTTTAAACCATTTTTTTCCCTTCAAAAATCTGTTTGAAACACGGATGAAGTTTTGGAAAACGAAACTCGGAATTTCTACATATTACGCATTACAGTCAGCATCGTGCTATGGCGCATTATTCCTAACAATTTGACTTAAGGCTCCGCTGCGTGCACAATAAGACCCATTAAATGCAATTTCTGGGAACTGAATGTCCCATTGTGCATTTCTTGCCATATTTCACATCTGGTCATGTGTTCATTTATATACTCCGGAGGGTATGTAATCACACAGGGCGTGCTGAATGGAGGCTCGCAAAGCAGGTGAATTATGTAAGTGCTGCTTCTTCGCTTCTTTCTGCAGAAGGGTGCCGCCACTTTCTTCCACCCCTTTTCATGCTCCTCTCATCACAAAGCAGCTGTTGTGATGTTTTTCACCACGGTCACAATTAACCTCTGAGGCTGGGCAGGGAGCCAGCCCCGGCACAACTCTGGGCGGTAGAGAGCCCATCAGGTAAACAGTATGATAAGCTTTGCTGCAAAAATTAGACATTGTTTTGAAGTGAGAGGCAGTTGCTATAGTGACTGTTGCTAATTAACTGCATTCAGCCAGGGGAACAAAGGGCTTAAGGGTACTCAGGACGGCGTCTCTGGCAGAGAGCTATGTGCAGTGAGTATGTGCAATCCCGCGGGTCTCTCTGCACCAAAATACCTGCGCCTCTGCTTCTCTCCTCCTCGTACGAGCCAGGAGACGAGCGGCGGTCATTTTATCGAGGCAAAAGGCTGCTGGACACCAATTAGAGAACTGCGTGAATCTCGATGCCGTCGGGTTCGAAGCTGCCCTAAAACAACAATAATCACCGAATCCCCAGCCAATCAGGGTGCTTCATCAGCATGGAGGACCTCTCATAGGAGATCTCATCAGCTCCTGTGGCATTCTGGAGAGTGGCCTGCCAGCTAGTGCATTTCATTAAAGCGGTCATACACAATGGAAAAGTAACACAGAGACACGAGTAGACTTGTGCCGGTATTCGGTAATGCAATATATCACGGTAATAAATATGCACGATATTGTTATCGTGGGCACTTCTAAATACCGTGAATAAATATATATTACAAAGTATTCAGAATTTTGAATGCATTTTAAGAATACTTTTCCCATAAACTGGTCAAAATGCACAACACCGCTGTATGCTGCGTGAAAGAGGCTTGGGCACTCTGATGTAAACAAGCGCGGACGAGAAGCACATGGCGGAAACATGTGAGAGACGTTCGTGATAATACCGTATACCGTAATAAAAGCATTAGCAATTAATCGCAACATGAAAATTTGATACAGGCATATCCCTAGACACGAGTCACAATGTTGTAAGGTCACCATTCCTATTTGTGTGACCTGACAGGGTTAAGAAAGGTTTACTTGTCGACGTGCTGCCCACGAGGCTAGCGCCATTGCGCTTCGGGCGTCCTGTGTTCGAGTCCCGGCTCGTGGACCTTTCCCGATCCCATTCCCCCTCTCTCCCACTTCGCTTCCTGTTTCATTACTATCCTATCAATAAAAGGCAAAAACGCCAAAAAATAAATCTTTAAAAAAAAAAGAAAAAGAAAGGTTTACTTGATTATCATTAAATTTAAAAAAGATTTGCAGAAAGACAAAAAGATCAATGGGTGCTCACTACTGAAAAACTATATATTTTCAAGATTTGGCCAAACAACTAATTTACAAATCAGGAAACCTAGATTTGTTTAAAGGGGATAAATGTACACTTGCAACTCTCCTGAGAATGTTTTACCATGATAATTGTCTAACAGTTATAAACAGCTTGCTAGTACTGCTATAAAAATATCAAACATTAAAAAAAAAAAATCTAAGAGAAAAAAATCTACTCAACATCACTAATCAATAGTCAGTTGTCAGATGACTAGATCATTGAATATGTTGTGTTTTACAAAAATCATTGTAATTACAATTTCATTGTAAAATACTGTAAAAATGAAACAGAAAAAAATGCTAGTTGGTTAATGGCAAGTTTCCTTACTAACTACAGGGACTCTAAAAGAACTAACAACCGAACTGACTGCACTATATTTTATGTATAATCATTTTCTATTCTTAACTGTTTTAAATTAATGTTAAACCTCTTAAATCAATTTTTAAATCATTTTCAAAGTTTTTAAATTCCTTGTTTTATTATTGTGTTTATTTTTTTTATAATTATTTTCTTTTCTTTTATGTAAAGCACTTTGAATTCCCATTGTGTATGAAATGTGGTATATAAATAAACTTGCCTTGCCTTGCCTAACCCAAAATTTAATGTAATTGTACAATACAATACTGTTAAATGTACCATTTTTAAATATGTTTTACTGTATTTTTACAGAATTATTCTGGCAACCACAGCTGCCTTTTTTTTCCCCCTCAATATAATTCTTTTTTTTTTTACGGTGCAGGCTTTTTAAACTTAACCAGAAGACTTCCTTGGGTCAATTACCAGGTTAACAGTATGGTTATAATTGTCCACCAATTAGACCATCACCCAACCAGCACCAACTAACATAAACCAGCCTGGTTTGGTTTTTAATTTAATCCCTGTATTAGGTTCAAATTTTGGTTAAGGGTGTCATAATTAAATTCAATACAATTTTATCAAAAATCACAATCAAAAATCAGGTAAAAACAGTAAACTTTTAACATTAATACTTATCACACATTACAAAAAAATACATGATTTTTAATACTGCATATAACTACTATATTTTAAGAACTTCTTGTTTTCATAAATGCTGAACATTATAAACATTATAGAAACTATTTCGTAACTATTTTAACATTTTAAACAGAAGACATGTGGAAAAGCTGTTTTTGTGTGCTTTCCTGAAGCTCAACCAGTAGAGGCGCTCGTAATGCCAAGATCACGATTCTCAACAAAATTAACATTTCTTCAGATAAAAGCATCTGCCAAATGCATACGTGTAAACGAAAATACACTCAGAGGGTGGTTGAAAAACTGACAAATAAAATGTAAAAATATGTGGATCAAATTGACCCACAAACATCATAAGCGTAATATAAATGTTGTACATACATTTTACAACACGTCAGAGTGTCAACACTTTCCAGGTACGTTCATGACCCTAAATGAGAAAAAGTCACAAAACTTCAAGTGCATGTCAGATAGACAAGCAACCTAATATAAGTGTTAAATACTAACCTTTTTCATAAAGGAATGTTGGCAGAAAGGTTGGAAAATTATGTTAGTGTAATGCAATTAGGCATATACATAAAATAAATGTAAATTATTTATTAGTTGTTAATTTTGCAGAACGGCAACAAAAGAATTTCAGCTGATCAAATTTCTAGATTTCAAGGGTAAAGCCTGTTATGTCTATTTTGTATATGGGCCGCAACAGACATGCACAACAACCCAGGAGTCAAAATAACCCTGTATAGAAAAACGGCCCATTAACCACATTCAATTCACCGAAAATGCCAATCAAGTCTGTTTCTCTAATTTGTCCCGGAACCCCACTGACAGACACATCCACTTGTTTTGACAGTTGTAACGGCTCTTGTTAATGGTTGAGTGAGTGAGCAGGTCACAGTTCACGGTGTGATGGCTTTGGCACTAGGACCCAGTGACAGCTGCAGAGCTGAAAGACGAGACTATACAACGACTCTGCGCTCAATCTGCTGCCTTCAGTGTCCCGCCAAACTTTGTAAAAGCCCAAACACTGCCATTCAGAGCTCTACTCTAGATACAACACTCGAATAATTTAAAAAAAAGGTTTACATTGGCAAAACATACACATGTACCATATTTTCCGGAATACAAGTCCCGTTTTTTATCATCTGACAAGTGCTGTGACTTGTATTTCAAAGCAACTTATATAATGCACTTAACGCCAAATAAACAGTTAACTGTTTACACTGTAAAAAAATATTTAGCAGTTTAGTTGATTCAATGATTTCTTTAAGTTGACACAACGTGCAGTTTCTGAATTTGTTAACATTTTAAGTTTAAGACTGAACTAGAGATTTGCCCCCTCAACTTGTGTTGTCAAAATGTGTTGAATCAATTTAATAACAATATCATGTTCCCAACATCACTTATCGCGAGAACTTGTGGAGACCATTGCAGACAGAAGATGTTCGTCAGCCATCTTGGTGAGCTTCTCCACAAAGTTTAGAAATTTTCTCAATCTACAAATTTGGTAAGTAAATATTTGTATGTATTGGTTTAACGTGTAAAATTACGTATGTTGTCTAAGAAGAGTATATGGTTTAAAGCGTCGTATTTTCTAGTTATATGTATGCCAGTGTTCGTTTCGCGGCACTCTGAAGCCTCAAAATACACGCGGTTGCACAGTATTTTCCACATAAATATTATAATAAATATTCTCCCATGTGGTACTGCGCTGAACTTATCTAGAGAACGATAAATATACAGTTTGGTAGGTATTATTTGAGCCCTTCTGTAACAGATTATGAGCACAACCAAAAACCTCTCAAACAAACAATCTTGAGGTCTTCATTTGAGGAGTAACTGAATCAATATGCTTTTATAGCATATTGAAACTTTGCTGTCAGTGATTTGTGTACAAATCTGATTTGTCTACAATATGTGATCATCAGCTTGTAATACGTATCACATGTGTAACAATGCGGCCCGTGACACTGTGCTGTTTTCTTGTTGTCTCTGCCTGTGGTCTGGAGGACTATGAAACATTACTCCTGAGGCTACAATGGACTTCGCTGTTGAGCAAACATGCAACCGGACACCTTGAACAGCTGCCAAAGCTGACCTCTGGTCAATCTCTGCACTCTCAGACAGGTCAGCAACCCCAGCGCTGCACACCAGCTCTCTACTGGTTACGCGGTCAGGTGATTTTTTCATTACAATTTCCTGTTGGATCTGTATTGGCTCACATATTACTTCCTCTGTACAAATGATAGCAAACCGTAATAGAAAATTCAGGATTGTTTTGAGGGACTGCACAAAATTATGTTCATGAATGCAAAAATTCCTGTTCTGGATCACTATCTTTTTTGAATAAAAATACCTACATTTAAAACAATATTATTTTATGTGAGAGGCAAAATTGTATGTTAAGATTCCTTTTCAAAGAATTATGCAGTTCCATTAACGGTTTAATGCATTTACCTTGAAAAAATGTAATTAATTTTATTTTCATTTTTATGGTTTATGCTAAAGAAGCAGTGACAAATCTGCTAATGCAACAAAAATGTAAGATGTAAGATACATTTTAATTATTTAAATGGTCAAATATGTATATATATATATATATATATATATATACATATATATGTGTGTGTGTGTGTGTGTGTGTGTGTGTGTAAATAAAGTTTTTTTACTTTATACATACTCCAAAAATAAGCAGCAAAAACATTTTTTATAACATTAATAAGAAGAAATGGTTGGGGACCAATCAACTATTAACTACAACTTTTGCCTCAATAAACTCCTAATTTGCTGCTTATTAATAGTTATAAGGTAGCTGTTAAGTTTAGCTATGAGGTAGGATAAAGGGATCTAAAATATGCAGAATAAGGCATTAATATGTGCTTTATACGTACTATTAAACATCCAATATGCTAGTAATATGCATGCTAATATGCAACTAGATCATAGTGAGAATTGGTCCTTAAAATAAAGTGTTACCAAAGAAATATTTCTTGAGAACTAAATCAGCATATTAGAATGATTTCTGAAGGATAATTCAGATTTGCCATCAAAGAAACCAGGTATTTTATAGTTATAATATTTCACAGTATTAGGGTTTTTTTAAGGGTTTCATTAAAAACATTGAAAAATCTTAAAGATTCCCAACGTTTGAATGGTAGAGTAAATAATTTGTTGTTTCTGCATTTACTTATATAATATAATGCAGAAAACTACAAAATAAAGCCCTCTTTATATCAGTGAGCACTACTGAATCCTGCACTTGGACTTGATCATTTAAAACTGGTCAGCCAAACCTATTTTCATGCTTTAATCCTGAACAGAGGGAATGAATGAAAGAAAGCGAGTTTGAGAGAAGAGGCTGCATAGAGTGTTTCCGTGGCAGTGTGGCCCGAAATGCTTTTTGTAGTAGCAGCTTGAGAGGCTTTGCTGCCACTCCTAAACTTTACATTTCATTTGGCCGGAGGGGTCACATGACAGCTGCAAACGAATGCCCCGAGGGCCTTCTGCTTTCACTTGACACTGACAAGCTGTGAGGGACTCCAACACCGCGGAAAGAAAATATTCCCTCTTTCCATGACATCACCCAGCCTGGAATGGAGGAAAAGGGGAGGATGGCAGGAGCAGGAGAGGAGGAGGAGGAGGGGGTGGCACAGCTGGTGACAGCCGCAGTACCATCTGCTCCTGACTAATAGTTCATGCTGCTTTACTTACACTCCTACTATTCAACAACAAGCGAACGAATGGGAAGCCTGCTGCAGAGGCCCGCCAAGACTTCGGAGATTCCTGATTGACAATAATTCTAATCTTCTTCACCACTTCACTCTCATGTGATTCCTCAGAGCCCTCCGTTTCACTTCTCACCTCCAGCGATCACCTCTGGGACGGTCCAAGCACCCTGAGTGCTGAGGCTACATCGTCGGGAATTTGTCTTGTTACTTTGTCATGTGACACTGACAATGTGTCTTAACCAGACGCAACTTGACAAGTTACCAGCGACAAGTAATATCTCTGTCCACAGTAAAAATGGCATATTTCTACATATTTAACATGAAAACAGTGTTGCCAATCCATTTTACTTTAATAATGGGACATGAAACAGGATATTCAACAAGAAAAAAATCTAAGTTCTGATTTTATGCACCAGGAATGGATTGGTTCTTATAAAGCGGCTGAAGGTGTGAAAAATAAGAGGGCTTGGTTGCATCAGTTGAAGTCGTTTCAGAAATAAAGCAAATTACTACAATTTGATGAAAGATTACGAAAGAAACAATGCATGCACCAATAATAATAATATTTTGTCCAATACCGATAAGGTAATAATTACTCATTTGTGATGTTAAAATGTGACACTATTTTGTATAAATAAATTAAATAAAATATGTAAACACTTATTTAAAAAAGTCTATTTTATTGTAACAATATACCACTCATTAGGTCTGCATGAAATATGCAGATTTTTTTGAAAAATCAAACTGATTTCAAATCAAATTGAAATGATTTTTCTCATAAAAATAAAATTGCGATTTAAAATGAGATTTTAAAAAATCATATGGCTATATAATAACAATAATAATAATTTTACATTACTACTGTAAAATTATAATACCAATATTTATGCCTGTCTTAATTTTTTTTATTTTTTTTAATGTCCTGAATTGTGGCCAACAATGCCAGGAAAATGTATTACGAAACTGGGTCAATATTGATTTACTGTTGATTTAACAAACAGCCATTGAGCAAGATTTTGGACCAACTAGATGTCTCTGTGTCTGGGGCCGCCCAGTTCGACAAAAATTGGAAACCAAGTGATCCTAAGTGACAAACTGTTGTGATCAATGGTTGTGACTGCTTCAGACAAAACCTCAGATGACCATTAAAGAGATTTAGCATGTGCAGCTGGTAAGGACAATGTGTTATTTGCCATTTTATAAATTGTCAACTGAGCTAAACCAAAATCGACACCTTGCATTTTTCTCTCTACTGTTGAAACAGATAAACTGATTTTGAACAGTCTGAAAGAGCCACCGAGTTCTTACCATACATCTTGCCCTCATCCGAGAGGATAATTTTGCGGCGTCCACAGGGCGGGTAGATGGCCAGTGCCTCCTGGAAGCTCTGCTCTATGTCAGGGCTCCACACCCCCTCAGCATCGCTGTCAATGGGTTTGTCTGCCGAGTCACTCATCCTCTCAATATCCTCGGCAGAGCTTTCACTGCCACTCCAGCTGCTGGGATCAATGGCGGCGATTGGGACCTCCAAGCCGAAGCCTGGAGCAGACTAGGGTGAATCCTGGAAGTGACAATAAGCAAAGACAGAGTTGTGGTTACTCTCTCTCTGGAACAGATATCTGTCACTGAGATATCAGGTGATACAGTTGTTTGGTGGTAGGATCATTTTCCGTTCATGGAACTGGTTGAGCCTGAACATTTCCAACCATTCATAAAAATAGAGCTAAGTTTATAAGAGGTTGCCCTCTTTGGTGAATTCAGTGAATGGCTTACTCGTAGTTGTCTCTACACATTAAACCGGCATTAGGGAAAGTATTTTAACGTTGAAAAAATTACACACTTCAGCTTTAACTACATAGCACCGTAAAACTGAATTTGTTATTTTCATTAAAATGACAGTCAAAGTGGGAATACGAAAATTAAGCTCCTTAAATTGCTTAATTTTTTTTGTATGGAGAATTATGACTTTATGAATTTTGAAGTGTTAACAGAAATAAAATAAAAACTAATTTAAAAAAATATTTATTTACTTAAAATACTTTTTTCATTTCTCAACATTTCTCATTTTAAATAAAAAAAAATAATAATAAGAATTTGTTATTTTCATTAAAATGACAGTCAAAGTGGGAATACGAAAATTAAGCTCCTTAAATTGCTTAATTTTTTTTGTATGGAGAATTATGACTTTATGAATTTTGAAGTGTTAACAGAAATAAAATAAAAACTAATTTTAAAAAATATTTATTTACTTAAAATACTTTTTTCATTTCTCAACATTTCTCATTTTAAATAAAAAAAAAAAAAAATAATAATAATAAATGATAGACAAAATAAAATAAAAAAACTACAAAAAATTACAAAAAAAACAACAAAACTAAAAATTTAAATGAAAACAGAAAAAAAATAATTCAAAATAATAAAAACTACAATAGTATCTCGAAGATACTAAAATAACTGCCAATATTATGAAAGAACATGTATTAAGAAACTAAATAGTCCATTTTAATACTGTTTTGACTTTAGAAGGCTCGAACAAGCAATTTTCTGGTTATCAGCCCTGAGTTTTGGCCACTACTCCAAATCACCCCATAAACCGGGGTCATAAACCATAAGAATGCAATTTCCTTCTGAACATGTTAAATTCTCCACCCAGCTTCACATGAACCACCGAGGATATCCAACATGCAATACCTCCGAGGACTTTCATTCTTAAAGACTTTCCCCGTTACTCCGTGTGCCACTCCACCCCTTCCCCCACCCTCCCGACAGTACTGTCAGATATACAAACTGTTTAAAGATGGCCAGTTTGAGGGGAACGCTCAGGAGTTCAGCGTAGATAAACATGTTTACTTCAGCTATCCTGGCAGTGCTGGCTCCCATATGCTAACGGAAAGCCTTCTTGAAAAATGGCTGCCACGGATCCCTCGGTCACGCGTGGCCTACTTGAGAGAGGGAGCTAAGGCCAATGTCTCAACACGTCTGTTTCGCCTGAGGGAGTTTGACTTCCCTATAGAAAAATACCAGTGACAAGAGGGTGTGGTTTCAAAGTGACTTGAGCAATCCCATTTTAACGGGTAGATTTAGTTTAGCATTAGCTGGACCAGCCTGAAAAATTTTTTGTGTGTGTGTGTGATTTGAGCTAAAGTAGCATAATTTTTTATAAAAATCAAATTTTATTCCCGATTTGAAATACCAAGGAGATTTATTTGCATGACTGGAAATATCTGCCTCTTTGATTTTCCTTAAAAGGGACATTGACTTTCATATGTTGTTTTCCAATTTCTATGCTATCCATGCTTTAGTATGCAATATAAAATGTATTAGTGCATTGAAAGTAGTAAGCCAAAATTGGGTGGATTATATACTTTTAGTTTTTACTCTGTAATATATATAATTTTTTGAAGTTGCAATAAAACATAGATTATTAGAGTGTGTGGTCATACTTTAGTTTGAGGACCAATTCTCACTATTAACTAACTGTTAACTATGACTTTTGCCTCAATAAACTCCTAATTTGCTGCTTATTAATAGTTAATAAGGTAGTTGTAAAGTTTAAGTATGGGATAGGATTAAGGGATTAAAAATATGGTCATGCACATTAAGGCATAAATATTTGCTTTATAATTACTAACAAACAGCCAATATGCTATTTTTTCTCTAAACTAAACTGCTACTGAGTATGTTTTCTAGGTAACACTTTAGTATAGGGTCCAATTTTCACTATTAACTAGTTGCTTATTAGCATGCCTATTATTAACATAATGGCTGTTTATTAGTGCTTATAAAGTACATATTCTGCATGACCATATTCTACATCCCTAATCCCAATACCCTAAACTTAACAACTACCGTACAAACTAATAAGCAGCAAATTAGGAGTTTATTGAGCCAAAAGTCGTAGTTAATGGTTTGTTAATAGCGAGAATTGGATCTTAAAATAAAGTGTGACTGTTTTCTAATACTATTTCAGTCTTCCTGTTTAATTCGGTGTTACTTGCTGTTTCTTTCTAATAATTTGTGAAATTTACTAGCAATTTCTGAGTGAAAATTGTTTCTACACCATTTTTTTTCAGTGCATGCATGCTTTTCAGCTAATAATGCCAACAAACCATTGTGCAATGGAAGAGGCAGCATCAGTGATGGTTCACTTTTGGAATTTTCCATTCTTACTTGGCTCCATGGTTCATATTTGTAAAAACTGCAATGGCAGCTTCAGCCTTCCTCATCACTTTTTACAAGTATATGAACCAAGAAGTTGAGTAAGAATGAAATGTAGAGAATTTAGAAAGATGCTAACATGTAACATTAACAGTACAAGACTGATTGCAAGATTTAAATTTATGATGTGGCAGTATGTCCCAATGCTGTATTACAAACAATGTATTACAATATTGGTGGAGTTCCCTTTAAAATCTTAAATGATTCCCTTTGAGCTAAATTGACCTGTTTCCCTTACACTACATACTCACAGGCCAGAATAAAAGTACATACTGTATTTTACTGAACACTAAGTAAGCAAATTTAGATTTGTGGAAACATAAGTACCTGTAACAATGACACAAAGTCACATACTTATTAGCGACCAACAGCAACTTGCCAACATGTAGCGAATTGTTATGCATTACATGCATTTAAAGGAACACGCCACTATTTTTGAAAATAGTTTTCGAAACTCCCCTAGAGTTAAACAGTTTTTTACCATTTTCGAATCCATTCAGCCGATCTCCGGGTCTGGCGGTAGCACTTTTAGCTGCAGCTTAGTAGGGCTGCACGATATATTGAAATTATCGAAATATCGCGAATGTAAATATCGCAATATGCATATCGCAACGGCGTGCGATATCTGAATCATTTTAATAATAGGCTACTTAAATCAAAACGTTGCAAAAGGTCAACGTTTTAGTTCGACGCATATAGCAGAGAATTGCTTGACGTTAAAAAGAGTTAAATGTTAATCAAACAACAAAACAGCTATAACAAAGATTAATCTAAATTTAATTCATACAGTGAACACTATGCAGTGTTATTTTACACTTAATTATTACATTTCTGTACCTGAATACTACTGTTTATTTTATCTATGCTTGTAAATTGTGTATTTCTTTTTTTCTTTTTCTTTCTTTTTTTACTGACTGTTCACTTGCCTTTATTCATGCTTGAACTTTCTCAAACTATAGTTTTTGCTGTGGTATATGAAGAAGTACTTAAAGTGTGTGGAAAGCAAAGTTACAATGATATAAAATTAGCGTCATTAATTATTTTGTTTGTATGTTCACATTGATGTTAAATTACATTTTCTGATTTGTGACATTACTTTTTAAGTAATGCTAAAACACTGCTGGTCCGCCTGCTGCACCCATGGTACGGTCTAATCAGATTCAATGATCTATGCTAAGCTACAGCTAAAAGTGCTACCGCCAGACCCGGAGATCGGCTGAATGGATTCGAAAATGGTAAAACTCAACTGTTTAACTCTAGGGGAGATGGAAAATGAGCCTATTTTCAAAAATAGTGGCGTGTTCCTTTAAAATAACATATGGGAAAAATTAGGGTGTAAAATGATCATTTGAAAAACAGATGGTCAAGATTCGCAATAAAGCATTTTTGATAATATTACAAACCCTACTGATAAAGCACAGTCATTTGTCTATTTTAAATGACACATCATTTAGCGAATGACCATATTTTCAATAGATTATTTAAGCCTTGGTAGTAAAATGTGATAACAATTAAAACTTAATTTGCACAAGATGAATGCCACGCTTAAACTGCACGAGATGGATGCTCAGAATAATACTAGACCATGGCAATTTCTAACCACTCATTGCTCTGAGTTCTATCATCAGACCAAATGGATCTACTCTGAATTTACATTTCCACTTAGATTAATTGGAGGTTATTCTGCCTTTGATGGTAATGGAAAGTGTAGTAGCTGGTTCTAGATAGGCAGGCGCTCTTTAGTGAAGAGAAACAGTCGACCTGATGCAGCGGATCCCTGCTGCTGGACTGGGTCATACAGTTGGGTTAAATGTTAGAGATCAGGCCATGGGTTGTATCTTTTAAATGTAACATTTGCATTTACAATTAAAAACAAGCAATGTTTGCTGTAGCAGATCAATTTTGAAATAGACATGCATTTACAGAAAAAAGATCAATAGCCTAAAAACAGCCTAATCACGCTACATGGCTGAAGTCCCTCGATGATCATTTAGCCTTCGATTCATCATCGTAACTGACTCACCTCTGCCACTATTTCATGCAACATCTCTCATGGGAGGCCCAGATCAATGCCGCCTAAAAGATAATGATAATTTCCGCCTAGTTCGAGAGCGCTGCATTATTGGATTACTTCAACAAGCACAAAAAAATGGGAGTATGATTAAAGCAGGATTTTATCTTTTAGCCTTTCCCCTGCAATTGATAATGAAGCAGTCATTCATCAGATGGGACCAAGAAAATCCATTGCAAGTCTAACCAATAAATATTGCAATATTATAACTCTAAACAAAATCCACTAAAAGGAATTTATTGTATGCTAATGCTACAAATGAGTTTAAATATATGAAAAGGAATAAATATTTCTTTTGAAATGTATATGATGCATTAATATACTGTATAATGTATATACTGTATTAATACCTCAGCAAGAGCACATTTTGACCATGAAGTTCATTTGATTCACACATACAGCCGTTACGACGAAACCTACATACAAATAAGTGACTGGTATAGTTACATTTTTAATATAGACTTGAAACTGACACTTGCAAAATGCAAACACTTTGCATACCTAATGAAACAACTGAACTACCACAAAGATTACAGAAAGACAGACAAAGTGAGATTTCCTTATGGTGCAGCAGCTCACAGACACACACAGCCAAAAAGCCTTGACAAATGCATTTTGGCAAGAGTGAAAAAGGATGTAGCTGGAAGCCTCTCCATTTTGATTCATTAAAAATTACACTATAATGGAGAAACAAGTGCTGCTCTGTGCTCAAACAATGTGAGCACCTGCATGTTGCTCAGAGGGCGCGCTTACACATAATACCTAAAGGAAAAAACCTTTTCGCTCATTTTCCTTTGAATATCTTAAACCAAATGTTGTTCCCCAGCCCAAAATTAATTCACAGAACAAAGTATATCACATATTAAAATATTTTAAATTACATTTCAACATTATCTTTCATCTGAATGTCTACTTTTTGTATTCATCTTGCTGAAGTATGTGAAACTATTTATAAAAAGATATATAAAAAGATCTTTTGAATATTATCATTTTACTGGGAAGCAGAAGATCTTGTTGTGTTGAACTGTATCAGGCCAGGCCTGGTTGTGTTTAGATATGAAAACACTGCTTCTTATAATCATCATATTGCCTGACTTTAGGAAACAATCCAATATTCTTTTATTCTGTTGTTCAAAACTTGTATAGTGACATGAATAATCATGATTGTGATCATACGAGCCCACAGTTTCCTACAGGATTGACTGTTATTTGTAATTTTCCTCCTTCTTCATACATTATACAGCAGCTGCCAATCAAGCTGTAATTCCCTGTACTGGCCTGAGGCACTAAACCAGACACCGTTAACCTTCTGCACACATTAGAGACTCATTTACTTCTATACCTCTCTATGCATGCATATGTGTGTGTATACGTGCAAGCTTTTGTGTCTGTGTGCTCAAGTGTGTCAGCACATTTGTGTTGCATTATATGTGTGTGATGCTGATAATACACCAGCAGATCTGAGCCAGGATGTGCCCGAACATGCCTCCCTCACAACTCGATGCCATTATATAGTCTCTCCCACAACAACTCCAGAGCCCGGGATACGGAAGAGAGGAAACGTATGAGAGGTTTTGAACATGTCTGTGGGGGCGTTTCATCATTGTCATTAAAGTGAACACATGCCTGCATGGTCCAATTATTTGGATTATTTAAAACCAGGCAAAGTGAGTCACGTGTGGGTGAACAAGTTATTAGTGAAGTACTGTATAAATGTGCACAGTAACTACTGTGAGTACATAGATTTGATGCTTTTCTGCTGCGATATAATGACTATATTACATTATTAGCATAATTATTATGCTAATTCATATATCGGTTAGGAATCTCAAAAAAGGTTTATGAATGTGCTTTTTAAGGGGTTACTCTTTTGTGGTGGGAATTTGCATTTCAATAGCATATTTGTGTTTGTACATCTCTTCTTGTAGTGGTATGCGCTCTGCTCCAAGTCTCGTAAGGCATCATGCTTCATGTGCTACGGCCGTTTGAATTATTTCACAATACTGAAAACACCAATTTGCATGTTCATTAACTTGTCATTATTATATCAAACTATTCTGGATAATTATAATATACAGGGGAATTGTGTAAAGGTTTATAAGTAGAGCCACATAGATCTGGATCCTTTTTAAATTTTCTGCAGAAGAAATTTAAATATGGAAAAATGCATTGAATGAGGTTGAGAGGACTACACTATTATTAGTAGAGAAAAAGCATTATATAGTCATCTAAAATATTTTTCGAACATGCAAGGTGTAATGGATGTGTAGAACTTTGTCAATGGCGAGCTTTTGAATTCTGTGGAAATCTGCAACGCTTTCTATGTTAAGTCTGTGGATGCTGCTTCCAAGCAAACCCAAACACGAGGGAGTTTTTTCTTGTGGGATGCTAGTTGGGAATTGCAAGCCACTAATCACGATAAAGCTGCTTTGGAATATATATTCTGAAAAGTTCTATGCAAATATATTAAATGGAATTTAATAAACAGGAATGTAAAGAATTGATAGTCTTAAATTCTACCGTTTTTTTTTTCTCCAAAAAGGTTTCATTTAATTTCAGCATTAGTAAATTGTATTGCTTTTTTGCTCTTCAAGACAACTAGAACTAAAACTATCAAAAATATTTTTTCTTAAACTGAAAAAGCTTAAATAAAATATAAATATTGCATGGAAGAATTACACTTAAAAAAACTTTTTAATTAACTTTTTAATTTAAATAAAAATAAATTAAAGCCAAATAGATATTTGAAAAAAAAATAAAGAAAATGATAAAAGCACATAACAAAAAATTAAAACTAAAAATACAAAAAAAAAAAAGCTAATTAAAAATATTAATAAATGCTACAACAGAACATACATAATATTAAAATAACTGGATTTGGATTTTTTTATTTTTTTTTTCAAATGTATTAGGAAATACATTTTTAAGAAAAAGAAATTGAAATCGCTGACATATAGTAAGACCTACTAAATTAATATGGAGAGCACAGCTCAAATAATTTGGTCTTGTAAGGAAGCAGAGGAGAAATATATCAAATTCAAATTGTAATCTGACTTTTGATTGCTGATTAAAAAGTGAAAACGTGCAGTTGCTACAACCAGTAAATTTCAATTATAAATTCAGAACCAAACCAAGTCAAATAGTCATTTGGGCAGCCCGCAAATTAGTCAACTTTGAAACTACGTAGTTTTGCGCATTTTTTTTTAGCTTGAACTAGGCGAAAGCAACAGCGCAGAACATTCACAGGTGCAAGATAAGTGGCTCTCCACTAACTTTAGTGAGAACGGCTTCCTATATCTCTGCCTCTGGTCACAAGTCTGTCAAAGCAGAAGTCTAGTGTGCCACAGCCTGTTAGAACACTAATTATCACAGCTTCTAAGAGGCAGGAATGTCACCTGTGGAAACAGTTGCAGCCTTAACAAATAATTGCATGTTCCTATCTGCCCGTCTCCAGCACCATGGAAATGGTCTTATTAGTGAGATAAAGGAGGAAGCAGGCATCAAGTGAATGCCATGGTGAGAGCGACCCGTGGCTGTGACACGGCATGATGGGAGATGACACTTATCGACAGATTACATAAACCACTCAGGTTCTAGCTAAGCAGGAATTTGGCTCCCTAAATGAAGAGAACCAATTTCAGCCATCGCACAGGGCCGAGGTAATGAAATAGAAGATGAGAGGTCTGAAATGTAATTTTCCATGTGGACTCCTTTTGTGCTGTTATCTCTGAAGGTGCTATAATGGTTCAGTGAACGACTTTCACTGACCCCATAATGACCCACAGTGGTTAAGGTCTCTGAATGAAGAACTATAATTGCCATATAATTACTAAATACCTCATATTGTGCATTATTTGCTGTGGGGAATTATTTCAGTAATGTCTGAAGTATTTCGAAGTATGCTTGTTTGGAACAAGCAGCGTCAAATTATGCATATTCATAGCAGCGAGACATAACTGAGATTCCAGGCGCCGCATCTGTCCTCCTAACAAATTCATTAGCGCTGGAATGTTTGAAACGACTTTAGTACAACACATGAACCTTGAGAGGCGATTTTACTAATTTTTCAGTCGAAATTGAAAAGAACCATTCAAATTTCATTAACATTGTTTGCATAATAACATATTTTCATTGAAACCAAAGTCTACAATGACTGAAATTAAATCAAAATGCTTCATCAAAATGCCTTGTCAGCCAATTATCAGTTTTCTTGTTGCATATAACTTACTAGGTCTTGCGATATTTCTTTCTTTGAATATTTCGACTTTTCTTATTTGTTTTTTTTTTTATATTTTTGAAATTAAACAAGTATCTAAACATCATTAGGAATGCTTTTCGAGTTTTTCCCAAGTCTATGAACTCTCCAAGAATCTCTGGTTGTGCGGAGAGAAGATCAATTGATCTGTTTTGTACTGGATCTTTCTGCTGGTTTCATGAATAAATCTAAAGTCCCAGAGCGCTGATGAATCAATGATTGAGTCTCTCACGACCAATCTCCTAAAGCAGACGGCAAAGGTCCAGTGGAGTGGACGGCCACTGGCGCTCTCCTGCTGGCAAGACCCAAGCGTTTATTTCATGCCTCTTTAAACCGACAGGGTTAGATGCGGTGAAACCGTCTGATAGTATCCAACTCAAACCTGAGGCCTGAAGCTTACCACCCGGTGCTGCAACTACAGGCCGCTTTGGGATCAATTTCTGCTGGCCAGAGTGCTGGATTGATTTACAGGGCCTGTCAAAACAACTTTCTCCACCTGCCTCCAATGCGCCACAATCATGTGCAATGTTTGGCCCATCACACCGATGGCACATGGAAGGGCAGAAGCATTAGTCCCATTTCCTGCATTTTAAAATTTTCACTCTGTGCGACTAAATGTTGTCTCACATTAGCCATTGGCTAATAAATTCTTAGATTTTACTCACCAGTGAGTGAGTTGGAGACTGAGTATAAGTTTAGCACAGATATAGTTTCACTCTGACTGAGTGCTTCAGAGTTTCAATCTCCATCAAGAGATATGTGCTGTTTTTTAATTCATCTCAATGGATGCGCAGCGTACCTGTATTTGGCGGACTTGTAAACTCTAGTGTGAAGATGCACGACTCGCTGTCGCTGTGCTGAGAGCACTGTTTCTCATACACACGCAAAGAAAGAGAGAGAGAGTGAGAGAGAGAGAGAGAGAGAGTCTTACATACCATGCAGAATTGACGAGCTACATTTAAACGCTATTCCTTGTTGTATTTTCCTGTCAGAATAACGGAGTTCATTTGGAATTCTTCAGCTTTTAAGAACAACCATAAGATAATGCCAGTTTCTCCGGTAGTGGGCTGAACTAATGCGCAAACGGCAATCTCATTGGCTGGTGCTCACCTATAATCGTCCATGTTTTGATTTCAGGAAATCAGCTGACAGCGTGATTAATATTCATGAGCCCAGCAGCTCATTAATCCTTAGTGAGTTTTATTTTGTTATTAGTAGTAGAATTTGAAGTATTATTGTTATTATTCTCGTATCAGTATTATTGTTCGTTTTTTTCTTATAGAAACACTGAATAACCAACAATATCTTAAAGGGATAGTTCACCCAAAAATGAAAATTCTGTCATCATTTACTCACCCTCATGTGGTTCCAAACCTGTATGAGTTGCTTTCTTAAGTTAAACATAAAAGAAGATATTTTGAAGATTGCTGGTAATCAAACAGTTGGTGGTTGCCATTGACTTCCATAGTAATTTTTTTTCCTACTATGGAAGTCAATGGCAACCACCAACTTTTTGATTACCAGCTATCTTCAAAATATCTTATTTTATGTTCAACATAAGAAAGCAACTCGTACAAGTTTGGAACGACATGCGGGTGAGTAAATGATGACAGAATTTTCATTTTTGGGTGAACTATCCCTTTAAGATTTGTTGTCTAACTGACAGTTAATGAGTGAAAAA
>NW_015664312.1:1050018-1051543 GCF_001515625.1 Sinocyclocheilus rhinocerous | reverse complement strand
TGCTTTGTGTGTGTGTGTGTGTTTGTAAAATGGCACAGCTATATATATTATATAGCTATATATACACAGCTATATATAAGTATAGTATTTCAGTCTGGCGAGTAAACAAAAAAATTTACTAGCCAATGGTGATTCAGTTGTCAAGGTGTGCGTAGAGGGTTGAAGAGTTCAGTTATACTTCAGTATTGTTGACCTTATCCATGCTTCTTTAGAATGCATTAGTTGAACTTATTAAAATAGCATGTCTATCACAATATGAATCAAATTCCAGCATCCCAACTTGCTTAGATGTTAAGCAAGTGTGGAAATAGTGCATATAAAGGCAAGTAATAAAAGCTGTTAATAAATCCTGCTCGTGATAAGAGATTTCCCAGCCAGAGCCGAGGACACGGGCCGAGCGACATGCGGTGAGGCATGAGGAATGAAATGGCAGTGATGAGCAGAGAAGCCATCTGCATTTCACAAGTCCCAGCATGTCAAAGACAGCATCTGTTTGGAGTGCACCTCCATCTGTCATAAATCACTTCTTCCCACCATAGCACTAATGGCGGAAAGGTCACATGGAATTTTCTGACACGCTGTTTGTTTGTCATCCATCGGCAAAGGGATGCGCTTGTGTTTATTGGTGCTTCATGAGCAGCGGAGACCAGATGAGACCCATCCACCGGACTATGCACTAATATGCTAGTAAAACCGCCCGGCTGGTCAGGTTGAGCAAAGCTAATTAAAAATATTATTTTGAAAGAGTATCGCTTCCAAAAGTTCACTGACAATCAATCGTGACTGTACTACAAAATGTTAAAGTTTCTTAAAACCTCTAATACAAGTTTACAATTACAACAGCTTCCTTAAAGGGATAGTTCACCTAAAAAGGAAAATTCTGTCATCATTTACTCACCCTCATGTTGCAAACATATATAAATTTCTTTCGTCTGTTGTACACAAAAGTTATTTGGAAGAATGTTGGTAACCAAACAGTTGCTGGTAGCCATAGACTTCCATAGTATTTTCCTTACTGTGGAAGTCAATGGCTCCCAGCAACTGTTTGGTTACCAAAATTCTTCAAAATATCTTCTTTTATGTTCCACACTAGAAACAAACTCATACAGGTTTGGAACAACTCGAGGGTGAGTAAATAATGACAATTTTCATGTTTGGGTGATCTCTTTAAGAAGCCATTAAGGCCCCGTTCACACGGAGACGCGTTTAGCTGTATACGCATAAATTCTGTATTGTATAGGCGTTTCGTCCACACGGATCCGGCGTTTTGGGAGAGTGAAACCGATATTTTTTGAAACCGGGTCCCAGAGTGGATAAATCTGAAAACGCTGCCCTTGCGTTTTCGTGTGGACAGCGAATCCGTATATTTTCTGAAATGTCATAAGTCCACGTCTCGCCCCTAGTCAGACACCGCTACGTCACGTAACAGCAACAAAAACACAAACAAACACTGAACGATTGTCTTTTTAATAAGTAACATTAACACAGGTTAATAAATGTATTGTTCCATGTTCGTTTGTATACC
>NW_015664312.1:1031963-1049183 GCF_001515625.1 Sinocyclocheilus rhinocerous | reverse complement strand
TTTATGCGCATAGTCCAAGTCTTCTTCTCCGTTTTTAGTGTATCTCTGTGGCAGAATTACAGCGCCACATACTGGTCTGGCATGTATACTACATCGTTTTGTGTCGGTTTCGTGGTTTCGTGTGGACGCAGATATTTCTTGAGACGAGGGAAAAAAAAAGATCGGATAGGGAAAGCTCTGGCTTCGTGTGGACGTAGCCTTAAAATCTATTTCATTTTGTTGTATTTAGGTTGATTCAGTAATGTTTAGCAATATTTTTTTACTTTACCACATTTTCAGGTTAATATTTTTCAGAATAATTTCTATAATGTAAATGTTTTTAAAAAAGGTATATTATGACATTTCAAGTGTAATACTACATATACATTTTTAGCTTATGCTGTTATAATATAAATACTGATGCTCTTTAGTATATTCAGCATAAACCAACACTGCAAAATCCAAAAATAAAGTGTTTATTCAAGTCAAACATTTTATTTTTAAATCAGCCTTACAAATTAGGTTAGACCATCAAAAGTAATTTTTATGGGACCAGTCAAATAGAAAAAAGATCCTTTAGGAAATATTTGCCACTTTTTCCAGTGTACTTATAGCTATACTTGACTGTTTTTAGATTCAAGTTTAAAGAATAAACCATATAAGTTGAAGTGTGTAATTTGTTTGCTAGTGGTGAGCCACTAACTGTACTGCAAAAACTGATTCAGTCTTCCATTGTTCGCAAAACAGGGAGTCCCACCCCACACTCACGCCATTGGCTGAGCCAGAAGTAGACATGTTGAGCAGCTCAAACAAACTGTTTAAAAAGCACCACAAGGTCAGTTTTTACACAAATGCTTTATTTAAAGGTGTCTCTATGTTAAAGGGATAATTTACCCAAAAAAAGAGAATACTGTCATCATTTACTCACCCTCGCGTATAGCCTAGTTCCAAACTTGAACACAAAAGAAGAAATTTGAAGAATGTTGGGAACCAAACAACATTGAAGCCTATTGGCTTGAGACACTGAGACATTTCTCAAAATATCTTATTTTATGTTCCAAGGAAGAAAAGAGTTTTGGGTGGAGTATCCCTTTAATATAAAAAAGATGCACTTCACCTTTAAATCAATGGATGAATTACATAGCAAATGTTTCCAGCAACTGTAACCTTTATATTAAAAAAAAGCCAAACCCCTGTAATTTAGTATTTGCATAAGGCATTGGAAAGGTTAAGCGGTGTTTACAAAGCTGAAGACCGCACTGTAGCAAGATTTCAAACTCATTGAGCATGCCTACTTTGCATACTAATGTCCAGAGGTAGCTTAAAGCCTGTATCTTCCCCCTGTAAATCCAGGCCAGCTCCAGGGCAGAGGGAATCTGCCCGGGCTCCGCCGCTCATGATAACAATACAGCAGCAATTAATGAAAGGCCTGCTAGGGATTTATTATGACGGAGGAGACCAGAAAACGGTGCCAGAGATCCTGGACGCTCGACATTTGAATACAGGCCACAAATTATAAACAGTTTCAGTAAATGAAGTGACTGAGTGTCTTTGTTCCACAGACGTACATCTTCCTATTGCTAGCAAGGAACAGGGCGCTCTAACCACTAGCGTGGCCAGCTCTGGGAAAGGAAGTTATTGAAGCCTGGATTTCCTGCTTTCAGCTGTGGCCAAGAACTTGGAGGTTTATGGCGGTTTCAGGAACTGACTCATCTAATGATTCATGGATCAGAGATTGCTTTTCACATGTGTCTGGTCATGGAAAAACTTGCTTGAATAAGAACATATAACATTTTGGAATGCCAAAGACGGCTGAAGAGCACAATATTATTAGATATAAGCATACGTTCTTCAGAATAACTGTTGTTCGGAAGCCATTTCTATCAACATTAATTTCTTCCTCTGAACTGACTAAGCCCTCCATCTGGTTTGCATTACAAGGCTATAACTTTGAAGTGTTGGAACTGGTCTTGCTCGTCTTTTCAGTTTTAACAACAAGCAAAAATGCTCTTGTATTCACAGAAAATCTCTTCTACTAGGAATGTTAACTTGGAGAACACTCCAAAATCAGGCGACAATTAAACTTCAAACTAAAGTGGTCTCAGTGCTTTAAATATAAAAATCACTCCAAAGCATACTAGTGCATCATAATCACTACCACAGCTGACAGGCCAAGTCCGAATTTATAACATTTTTTTAAAATATTACCAGCCGGGGGCAAAACACAAACAGTGCTTGCAAAAATGGTCGTCAGGACCAAAGTGCGCTCCGTGGTTGGCAGTCATTTTATGGCAGTTGTCCTGAAACACATTTACTTACATGACATCAGCGGCTAAGAGCCAGCTTTTCATTTTGGTGGCAATTTACCTCAGTTTCTTTAAGGGCTTGTTGTTACAACTAAACAGCAGACCACACTCTGTTATTCCCTTGGAGAATCAATTTACCGCGGGTCGTGCTCAGACTCCAGGCTACCAGTTTCTGTTTGTAACACAATATTAAACGACCACAAATTTTTAAAAGTAGCAAATGATAATTCGATTTAACCTGCGTTAGATCAGTAAACATAAAAGCAGCGAGTGACACACTGTATTAAAATGTGACTTTTTGAAGATTAAGAAAGATTCAGTTTTAAGATAATTAAAAACAACTCTAAAAATATATGTATATTTTGTTGTTTTAAAGTACTAAATGTTTACTTGAATAATTTCTTTAAAAATGTGTTTATTTTGAGAATTTCAGAAATGCATGTACTATAATTTTTAGAATAATTTATACACATTTTATATATAAAATTGCGTTGTTATTATACGTTGCGTTATTTTAATTTATTTAGGGCTATATTAATATTTAACATTATTTAACAAGTGTTTATTAGCATTCATTTTTGTGTGGTATCAAATTATTAAGAAACATGAAATATTGGTATCAGTTACTCAAATTGTAGTGTTTAGTATTGTGATATTTGGTATATTCGCCTTTATGGGTTCTTTTAGTGGGGTGGTGTTTAACTTTACGCTTCTCGCTGATAACAGATACGGCTCCCTATAAACACGAATGTGAACAACAGCCAAAGTATTTGTGATAAAACTGATGGAAAAGTAAACCAGACTGATTGTTGAAAATACTTCCAGGTATAGTCTGAGAGAACCGGGCAAAGGCAGTTTATTTTACACAAATGCAACTTAAATCAGTTCATGTCAATGAATATAAACAATTCCAGCACTGAAACATTAAAAACAGAGTGGCCCTAAATTCATAACTCAATTTAAACATTAGTGTGAAAGTGCATTGAGTGAACAGTGAACAATACATGATGGGCGTTGATTAGTTTAAAAATGTCACTGTAGCAGCTGCGGTTTTGATGCTTGCGGTAGCGACTAGCGAGCTGCTAAAGAGTCAATCTTTGGTACATTTGATGTTAATAACCAACATTCAACCATTATGACACATTTCCTTTTTTCGCCGTCCAACATATGTGATTCATTTTCTTCAAAACATTGCATTGTGTTACAAACAAAAACGGAGGGTCCATCCAGAGATCATAAATACATCTGTTGAGTTCATCAATCAGAAAAGAGTGACTAATACTTGGGTTTGTACATAACGGCATCTGATCGGTTCAGCTCTTTATTTAAAACAGCTGTTTCCATTACTTGAAGAATGCACTTGTGAGTAGAGACAAGAATATTGCTGCAAAATACAACATCCTTGTATTCACTAAATATATTACGGAATACAGAATTCCTTCTTAACGTTCGCCTGCTATTATGTAAATCATTAAAAGCAGGACCTTCCAAGGACCTCATATTTTCCATGGCTTTGATTTTTTTCCCCCTCCCGGCGATAATCTTAATTCCTGTTCGACCACCACAGATAGATTCTAATAGGAAATGATGCCTATGAAGAGTAAAACACACAGGACGTGGCTGTTTGTGTTGGTCTGTCTCCCAGCAGAGTTTAGTAGTTCACATTACCCCTGACCACAGAGCACAGCAAAGTGAGTTAGCTGCTTCTAGAAGTGGCAAAGGCACTTTTGTGCGGTTCATTCATATCTGTTGTAGCCTTGTTGAGGTAAACCCTATTTCATAGTGTATCGCCATTATAAACCTATTTGTTCCACGCTGCCCACCGAGTGAACATAAATCACATGCAGTCAATAAAAACATCAACATGTGAGAGAACATACGCCTAGCGAGGCCGAGCGCATTTCTGAATACCTATTGCTTGTTTTTAATGTGCCAGGTTTTAATACAAGGAAACCGCTCATTTGGACATTATTCAAAACAACTCTTTAAATGATTCACTAGAATGATGCAATGTTTCAAGCAGGGGGTCTTGTCAGTACAAAAGTGGATCGACTATAGGCTTTTGGAAACCATAAGTAGATTTTGATTGAACAGTTTATTGTAGTACTACTAAAAACATATTGAACTTGCATATACTTCAATTGATTTTTCCGTACATTTCTGCCATATGTACATAAACTGACAGTCACCACTGATAAGCTACTACTAAATATTGTAGAAACTTAATTTTCAGTAAAGTTGCTTTGCAACGATTTGTATCGTAAAAAGCGCTATACAAATAAACTTGAATTGAATTAAACTACATATTCCTATTGCATCTGATTTCCATCCGTCATTTGGACACAAATTTCAAAACGGACTGTTAGCAAACATCCCACACGGGAACATAAAAAATACAAACCGAGGAAATGCTATTGTTTAGCATGCAGGATGTCAGTAAGACTAGCGTATTCTCCGACTTCGGTTCGACTTTTTGATCATTCATTCTTTTCAAAGAAACTTCTTACAAACAATTCGATGGCAGTCAACAGAAAGTTGGCGACTCAAATATGAAGCGATTTAAAATGCCATTGATAAGCTAAGTGAGCAACAGATAACGTATTTGAAGCATACATGGGCCATATGGTGCGACGGCCGCTGCCGCCTGTTGCTGGCATAACAATAGCATGGACAACAAATGACGGGCACAGTATTAGCTTGGATTCCCTGAGCAGTAAACGTGAGAGCAAACGTTCATATTTGCATATTTTTTTCTCTTACAGGTGCAGAAAGGGTCTAAACCAGATGTCTGCTTGAGCACAACACTGTTTGCCTTCTACAATTCAATGGCCTCACACACACTCCTCCCCGGCTCAGCAACAGGAAAAACAATAGGTTCTCTCTGTGCGCTCCCGTTCCCCCACAATCCTCCATTCCCAGAGGTAACTCAATCCACTATGTCTGAGCAATGCACCTATTCTCTTCTCATTTCACAACTGAAAGACTGCTTTCTTCCTGAGCCACGCCGGAGAGCACCACTGAAACAGAAAGTATTGAAATTAATGTTTCTTCCCTCCTGATTCAAATTCATTATTTATGGTCAGTGACATGCGATTTTCCTTAACAGAGATTGCAGCCCTATTTTTGAAAAGGGCAATTCGCTACTTTTAGAAGCTAAACAAACAGCTTCATTTGAAAAGGAAACAGTAGGAAAATCAGCTTCAAAACTCCTTTAAGTTTTCTCGGTTGTGTTTTGAGCAATAAGTAACTATTTAAAACTCCACTATATGTAACACATACTCAATTCACATTTTAGATCTACACTAAATGTGAAAGATGCAGTACTGTTTGTGATATGCTGTTCATAGACAATCGATTTCTCATTCATAAATAATAATAATAATATATTAGTAACACACTAACAACACATAACTTACAATAAACATTACGCTCAGGCAACCCGGTTAACACAAATGAACAATATACTAACAAAGAGCACATTAAGTAAAGGTTAAGTTTGAAACTATTTAGTCATAGCATCAAAAAATATTTCTACTCAGAATGTACGGTTTCTTTTTTTTATATGTAGCTAATGAGTACTTTGATAAGGTTCCTCTATTTTCGAACCATCTGATCAAGAGTCAGATGTTTGACATTAAGTGATGGATTCAATGTGAGACAACGTTTCATTCTCTCACTTGAAAATGTCAACCAAGCGTGTGTGTTCAACAGGTCTTTGTGTGCACTGCATAACACTGAGCACAAAGCACTTATTGCTACGCCAATTTTACACAACAAGCAGATTTGCTTCTCATCACTGTGATACTGTATGTCAGAGGTTACATCTGATAGAAGTCAATCTGTTTACTGTAGTACATGATAATGGCCCAGTTAGAGGACACAAACAACACATTGTGTCTCTCGGACCCTAAAAGGGCCAATGTGAAATATAAGACAATAATTAACTACAAGAAAAGAGGTCTTTTCCCAAAAAGACACAATAGAGGAACTTGTTTCCTGTTAAGTATTAAAGTCCAGAATAGGCTAAGGGGCTGCGGTTTTAAAGCTTTTGCATTAGAAAGACAATAAATACATAATAAAACAGCTATTGTACGCTCTTTATTGTACACTGTAAAATGTGAAAAAGTGTAGCTGATACCTTTAGCTATTTCTACCTGCGCTGTAATCAGTTTGTTTCCATCCATTCACAATCATTTCTGTCATTTCTACTCAATTTTGTAAGTATGTTGTGAACTCAGTTTTCATTAAAGATGACATTTGAATTGGTCCAAAAAAGTAAAATGACCTTGTGACTTGGGCATCACTGATTTACTTAGCACATTTTTAGTGCTGTAAAATTTGCTCAACCATTTTCTAGTAATGGTTTCCACTAAAATATGCTTCTACAGTTAAAGCTGTAATAAATCATTAGGGCTCTAATTTCAAGAAGCTTTCACAAGCTTTATGGTGACTAATACTGTTACAGTTGTATTACAATAGTAATAACAGTACGGTTGTATAATGGCTGAATCATAATTAGCTTGATTATATAGAATTCATAAGCTAAAAGTGAAACTCACAGCTCGTTTTATTTGGGGGTTTAAGCAGCTGGAGGTGTGAATGAGGAACAGAGGCATGTGTGATTTCACAATGAATGAATTCACAAAAAAGGACAGTGAAATGGTTAAAAACGTCAAACATTGTAGAATGACAATCTATACGCCATTAGGTAAAAGCCTGGATAGTTAGTGGAGTTGGTAAAGCCTAGTCACTGATGAAGTGCTAAGCTAAGCTACGCCGTCCCGTTGTTATACTGTCGTTACGTTCATAGTTTCGTTCCTAAATAAGAGGTTTTAAAACACACACAATAACTGACAAGCTGTGTTTTAACTGGCATTGTCGTTTATAAAATCCAAATACAACGCGCCGAAGCACGACGTTACTCCATAAGAAACAGGGCGGGCAAATCCCAACAAAGGAAATGACAGAGGAATAGCAGCCAGATTCTCCCATGTAATCTTTCTGAAACAAGCTGATACATTAAAACAATGTCAGCAACTGCTAGAACTGTATAGCAGCTTTGGACAAACAAATTGGATAGCCTACTTTTACAATTGCACAAGCGTGAAGTAAAGTTTCTCCAGAGTCACTAAGTCTGGAAAGTTCAGTGCGAGTACAGTGTTGCTGTTGTTGTTTTAAAAATAAAAGACACAAATATTAAAGCTTACGGATGTGATGTATTTTCCGTGTCATTCTGCGTATGACGACCACTGTGATATAGGCTAACTAAATAAAGACGCCAAGAGTTGACGCGAGTCAGATAAATAAAGAGAAGAAAAGTCAAATGCGTACTTACGGGTGAGATGGGAACCGAAGCTGGTGAATAAACGCCAAAGATACGCGAGCAACAAGTCTCTCCGCGCTATATTTGAGCTCCGCTCCGAAATGTGCGGCGTAGCCAACTATGGAGGAGAAAACAGCAACATTTGGATCCGTCATCTTGTCCAAAATTCTTTTCATGCAATAATCAATGTCCAAAACAAAAATGTTCCCCCAAAACGACGCGTATTGTTTCTGGGTGTAAATGTACAGGACTTACTGCAGAGCACGGGCGCGCGAGGTCAGCTTCTTTAGCAAAAATGTGAAAAATGTCAAAGATTTTCGTGCTATGTCAGACTGAGTCAGTGGACAAAGTGAAAGCACCCTGTTGCTGCAGCAGCGTCGAACTAAATCCCACTGAAAAAAGATACTTTGAGTTCGACCCCTCTTGATACATGCCTATCAATAGTGATAACCGCGCAAAACAGTTTTGTATTTGCTCGTCTGCTTTAACTTAATCCATAAAATCGTTTGCTCTTAAGCCGTTAATTACCTTAAAACTTACCTTAACGTCCGCTTTATTTATATCAACATTTAAGTTCGGCCCCTTTGTTTTGTTCTTGTGTGGGTTTGTATAGTTTTTTTGCAAACTGTGTAAAGTTATTCTTGTGTTTTGGGGCCGGCCGGGAATGTGAACGGGAATCTCCGCCGCACCGATAGAGATGCGAAGAATGCTCGGAATGAGAGCAGGAATGAAATGAACGCGAGCCGCGTCGAGTTTGCAGCAGGGCGGAGCCAGAGGGTGGCGTCATCCCGCAGCTTCTCCCACATCCATGGGGATGACCTCACAGGACACGTCCAAGCCGTCCTCCAATAGGAAACAGCACTGGCTTGTTTATACTTTCTAACCTATTTGTTTGCAACCTATTGATTCGGATCAATGCAATAATAGCACTTTAATGCCTTGCTGTCTTTATTGTAGGCATGCCTTTATTTAGATTAAGTAAGTGTAATACAATATTTCATAATATTAAAAGAATTAAAAACATTATTCTACATGTATAATCATTGTAGAAAATATATAATATGTATCACAGTATGTGGCCCATGTGGCCCATTCTCCAATCGGAGAGGCAGACTTTTGTAAACATATAAATAAATAAATGCATCACATTTAAATTGTTTAATGTGCCATACTCAGTAAAATGGAAGCTTGAGGACATTTTCATTTTTAATTAATTTTAGTCAAATATAGGTGCTTATGCTTATAAGCACTGGTGCCATTACAGCACGTCTCTAAGACCACAGACAAATTACAGACTATATTTTTCAAAAGATTAACTTAAAATAAATTAACTCTGTAAGTTATCAGCATAACAACATGACACTGCCAAAAATTTTGCAACAAACGTACTCATCATGCACACCTCAGACCAAGCTTACTGTAATAAGCTGAAATTAGGCTACTTTTACAGACAGAAAGTAGTCCAAATATATTCCCCACTTTTCTTAAAGGGGCGACATCCATTGTGCACTAAAAGTCTGGAAGAATTAAGATTTTCGAATGTATTTGAAAGAAGTCTCTTAAGCTCACCAAGGCTGCATTTATTGGAAACATTATTTGATACATTTATTTATACAAATAACTAGGGATGCACCGATACCACTTTTTCCAGTACTCACCCGATACTGAAATTAGGCTACTTTTACAGACAGAAAGTAGTCCAAATATATTCCCCACTTTTCTTAAAGGGGCGACATCCATTGTGCACTAAAAGTCTGGAAGAATTAAGATTTTCGAATGTATTTGAAAGAAGTCTCTTAAGCTCACCAAGGCTGCATTTATTGGAAACATTATTTGATACATTTATTTATACAAATAACAATAAAAACAGCATTATTGTGAAATATGTTTTAAAATGTTTTCTATTTGAATATATTAATTAAAGTAAAATTATGTTTTTATATATTCAAATATATATAAATACAATCATATATTTAAATATTTGATTTTATAATTTATTTCTGTGATAGTAAAGCTGAATTTTGTCATTACTGCAATTTTCAGTGTCGTATGATGCTCAATTGTGCTTAATTATTATTAGTGCTGAATTAATAATACTGTTTCTTATTATTTTCATCAATGTTAACCACATAGTATTTATGTGGAAAATGTGACTCTTTTCAGAATTCTTTGTTGAATAAAAAGCTTTGAAGAAAAGCATTTATTTGCATTTGAAATCTTTGATATCATTATTAATGGCTTTACTTTCACTTTTGATTAATTTAAAGTGTCCTTTCTGAATTAATGTAATTAATTTCTTCTTTTTCGTCTTCTTCTTCTTCTTTTAAATCTTACATACCTCAAACTTTTGAATAGTAGTGTATTGCAGCTTCCACTCAAATATTTAGCAACACTATTGTTGTCAGAATTGATAATAATAAGAAGAAATGTGTCTTGAGCACCAAATCAGCATATTAGAATGATTTCAGAGGGATCATGTGACACTGAAGACTGGAGTTAAAAACGGATTTATGAATTACTTTTTAAAATATATCAAAATAGACAACAGCTACTTTAATAACTGTAGTAATATTTCACAATATTACTGTTTTTACTGTATTTTTGATCAAATAAATGCAGCCTTGGTGAGCATAAGAGACTTCTTTCAAAAACATAAAAAAGTCATGACCAAAAGTCATAATTGTCCTTCACAATATATGTGTTTTCTGTTCATGCCATTCACGCCTTTTTAAAGGAACACTCCACTATTTTTGAAAATAGGCTCATTTTCCAACTCCCCTAGAGTTAAACAGTTGAGTTTTACTGTTTTCGAATACATTCAGCTTGATTATTATGCCGGAATGAGAGTATAGTTCCTAGCCATATCGGCCTAGAAAATCGCAACTTTTTTCTTAGTACACGATGTAACTACAGAAGAGTCATGTTTTAAATAGGAAAAATATAGAAACTCTTTGGTCTTTTTTGAGCGAGATGCTAACGGTCTAATCAGAATCAATGATCTATGCTAAGCTACAGCTAAAAGTGCTACCGCCAGACCCGGAGATCGGCTGAATGGATTCGAAAACAGTAAAACTCAACTGTTTAACTCTAGGGGAGATGGAAAATGAGCCTATTTTCAAAAATAGTGGAGTGTTCCTTTAAATGTCGACAGCAATGCATTAGGTCCTTTTTAAGATTCACAGGCTTCTCTTCGATCACGTTAACGTAACACTATAAAAGTACAACTTACATAAAATAGCCTCCTTGAAGCCCCTAAAGTTTAATTACTAGTGAATAATGACTTCTGCTTAAGTGCAGCGCTTCCCTTTCCCCCGTTATATCTGTAATATCAGCATCCCGTCTGCTTTCCAAGGCTTTGTAATCTTATCTGCCGCTTCTCATCCTCGCGAATGGTGTCTGTTCCTTCAATACCGAACTATTAAGCATCAAAAGGGAAGGCTTATCTATGCAAATACAGCTAGCCCTGGAGGAGCCAGTCTGCCCCTTCGGCTAGGCACTGAGCTCCAGCACCTGAGTGCAGTCACAGCAGTGATTCATTCACCGTCATGGGTCATCTGCCAGAAGGGTTTCACAAGCTCCTTGTTAAACATTAGCTCTGTGTATCCAGGAAGCCTTAGCGAAGGATCCTGGCATGATAGAGGACTGTAAATGGCTTCATAGCCTTACATCAGAGCCTGTTTTCATTGCCTTATCTAAGAGCTGAGCTGCCCTAACAGATTGGATTGGTGGAAAGCAGCCATATGAAAATCCCTCCATGTCTGTGAACCCAGGTGGAAATGTCGTTCGCGAAAAACAATGCCAAAGCAAATGGCTACCGTTAAACACAGAAGGCATACTGTATATCTTTAAGCCACCGTGCTCAGCTAGCAACATTAAAGGCCACGTTTGGCTCTTTGAGGAACAAGCACGTCAGTCAATAATGCATTTACAGATTTTTGGCAGAACAAAATCCAAGTAAATCAATGCCGCTGTTGGCTAAAGTAGCTATAAATCGTCTCGGTGTAGTGCAGAACGTGGATCTGTTCATGTCACAGACAATTTAAGAATCACACACGGCCTGTAAACGTATGGATGAGCTTACATTTTTCATGATGGCACGGTTGAGGTGCACACAGATAAAATGATAAAGTGCCTCATTTGAGAAACCAATAAGCACTCCAGCTTCATGCAGCATTCTGCACTCTGATTCAATCAATTGCATACAAGGTACAATTGAGCAATATTCTCGCAATCCCTACCAATGCCCGAGGCTGATCATTCAACCGCAGTTTGATGTATTACAAACAATATGAGAACTTACGCAATTTGGTGGAGCCTTGGCCTAGTTAAGAAACTACGTTACGCATATGATGACTCACTGTACCACTGAGTTTGTAAACGCACACCTGACATTTGTTATAAAAAGACAGTAGCTCAACCAAAGAATATTATTAGATAAACAATTATCTAATATTTTGGTAGTGGCTCGTACTGGCAGAGACCCTCAGGGAGCTGCGGACAAATCAGAGGCCGTATGATGCTTACCCTGAAACACACTCTCAGGTGTCGCCCTCCATGTGTCACATACAACACACACACAGGCCTCTCCATATGCTCAAACAGCCAGTGCACACAAGCAGAGCTCACCTGAATTAACACTGGGTGTGGCTAGAGAACAAAGCGCCTGATGCACAGCGGAAACCTGAGAGTGGCTGTGTCAGAGAGGAGCTGCTGCTAAAGCAGGGGTAAATAACATGCTAAACTCAGGAGTTTCAATGCAGACTGCCTTTGTTTTTCACAAAAATTGATATATTGTTCAAATAAAGCAGTTGAAATTCTCTGTTTAAACACAAAGTGAAAAAATAACATATCTTTTTTTTTATTTTTACAACTTGATTTCACCATAAACAAAAGCTAAATTAGCTAAAATATGAAAGTATAATTATCACTTAAAGATTTTGTAAGTCAATTTTTAATTTTGTTTACATATAAAGACAGCTTAAAATGTTGTTTAATGTGATGTTATTTGAAAATGTAAAAAAAAACAGAAAAATGTATACAGCCCACAATAATTTCTGCACATCAACACAAAAATACTATTTGTTTTTTTTATTAAAAGAATACACTTTTAAAAATGACTTCAAAAAATGACACTTCAAATAAATGATATGATTATTTAATTTTTGTCAGTGTAGTTTGAGCTTACATGCACATTCATAGATTTCAGTCAGATAAAAGCTATATACATACTGTATATATATATATATATATATATATATTTTTTTTCAATGTAATGCAAGTTCTTAAGTATGACTAAAATCCCACCAGTCTGGTTGTTATAAGGTTGGGTGTTATGAGTTGGCCTCAATATCTGTGCACTTGCTCTGGAACATATTTACTTGAAGTACCTGAGATGACAGATTTGAAGTTTATATTTCACATGTCAGTTAATGGTCACAACATGGAATTAAAACAACAAATAATTTTATAATGAATGAATGAATTATAATTAATTCCAATAAAATACATGTTAGTATGTGTATTATTTTAGTTGTTTTTGTTTTTAAATTATTTATTTTCATTTTAGATTTGATATGATTGATTTATTCAATTTTAGCTTTTCATCAACTCACAAGCCCCAGTTTGGAAAAAACCTGGTCTAAAAGACAGGTGACACGCGACGTGTTTAATCTGTCAAATATTTGATTATGTATTGTGTATACTTGGACAGAGGAATAAAGATCTTTTTTGATGATATTCTGGTCCCCAGATATACTTCTTGGTCCCTTCTTTAATGTGAATTCATAGGATCTTTCCACCAGGCAAAAAAAAACAGATTGCTTTAAAAATATTAACACACCTTTCCTCAACAATCTGCACGATTTGAGGTATCATTCACTTCCGTAGCACAGGAAGAATTTTTATTACTTAAAGTGATGAAACATGAAAATTCTGTCATCATTTACAAACCCACATCATTCTTTTATATCTGTATATCTAACTTTCTTTCGTAAAAAAAAGATACTTTTTAGTTAATTAGACATAAGGCAAAATGAAAACAATTCAGTTGCAGGGGCTTAAACGGACATTAACAAACACGTGAAACAAGCTGTAGCCCCTTTGCTTGATTGAGCGTCTTTTCCATGTCCATTATCAGCAGTGTAATCTGATGTGGGCAGATAAAGCCCCAAAGGCCTTGTTTGTGTGTGTGTGCGCACTTTGAAGACTGGAGTGTGTCAGCCTTTTTGCTCCAGGGGGCTAAAGGTGCACAAGGTGGTACGGCTCTGGTTTAGTTTACTCCGCTGTTGCCCTGTGACCTCAAGTAATCAGGGGCCCTTGCGAGGCCAGGTGCAGAGCAGACCCAGCCACAGAGCTCTACTCTGCCTATTCAGACCCTCTCTACAGAGCTTTACCAAGAGATAAGGGCTGCGTCAGCCAGAAACATTCACTGATAACAACACAGAGCTTCATTTCAATCAAAGCATGGAGTGACGGTGGCAAGGAGAGGTCCTAGCTAAATCAAAGCCACCATATGGCTTTTTCATCAGATTTTGATATGTCTTTAATTGTAATGACTTTGAAATGAAGCACTTTCAATTAAATGAAAACACAGCAGCAACTTAAAGAAGATGCCAGTGAGGAAAATTAGTTTTAAACAGCGTCCAGCTGGGCACGAATTGCAAGTTGAATTAAAATGTGTTTTGATAACATGCCTGCTTGGACAAAAGAGCTTCAGTATGATGCTGGACGCATTCCAGTTGTAGTTAAAATATGAGACTGACTGAATACTGTATATATGGAGTCGCCACCTTGTGGTCAGTGCTGGGGCCTCACAGGTCACACTGTCCTCAAAAACACTTTTTGAAAGGAAATAATTTGATCAAAATTTAATTAAAATCATTTTGTTGACAAACAAAAGAAGCAAATATTTTGACGCCTGAGAGCTTATTTAAATTTTCAGAGTTACATAGAATAATAGAACCTATTCATAAACAAACAGTCACTCAAGAAACCAGATTTTTATATTTACTGAAGTAAATGTGAGAAAGTCGGCCTCGATATTGTTAATTTGCTCTGAGACAGGGATTCCCTAACTTTTTTGGCAGCTGAATCCTTTTCGCCTATAATATATACTTGAAGTACCTGAGATGACTGAGATTTGAAGTTAATATTTTAATAACAAATAATTTTTACCTGAGATGACTGAGATTTGAAGTTAATATTTTAATAACAAATCATTTTCACACACACACACACACACACACACATTCACATGTTCATGGTTTTCTGATGTCAGTTAATGGTCTTGACATGCAATTAAAAAAGCTTTTTTTTCCAATTTGAAATATGTATTATTATAATATAATAATTGACTATTTGTTTATGAATAGGTTCTATTATTCTGTGTAACACTGGATTCCCATACCGCACAATTTAAATAAGCTGTCAGGCACCAAGATATTTGCTTCTTTTGTTTGTCATCAAAATGATTTTAATTAAATTTTGATGACATTATTTCCACAGCAATTTTGCATGTCAGTTATTACGCTGGCGTTCAACAGAAGAATCTGATGAAAAGCAACATCAACAATATCAGGCATTTAATCAACATTTCTCAGTAATGAACTCTTTTTTTTTTTTTGAAGTAACGGCATGTGTACATAGCTTCCTGTCCCTCTGATTAATTCTTTACTTGTTGACCAGTGCCAAACACATTCCCCCAGTGATTTCAAATATTTTCACTCCTTCTGCCTTTTTAGTTTTAGTTTATTATTCTCCGAAATAGTGCATTATTTTGTTTTTATTTTAATATTATTCAATTTAATTTGACATTTTTATAATTGATGAATTATTGGCTTTTCATCGACTCACAAACCCCAGTTTGGAAAAAAAAAGTAGCAAATTCTTAATGTCAGCTTATTTAAATTTTACCGTATGGGAAAGCATTGTTGCATAGAATAGAATCTATTCATAAATAATCTCTCTAGATCTTTACAATTTCTAAGTGGGCAGTCCTCATCCAAATCTCGTCGCCACAATGTTTGGATGTTCTGGATGGTTGCCAAAGCCTTGCAATGTGGTTGCTAGGATGCACTGGTTCGTTGCTAGGGTGCTCAGGGTGGTTTCTGTAAGGTTGCTTACTGGTCCAAGTAAAAACAGCTCATCAGCCAGCACTTTGAGTCCTCCCTTCAACATAAGTCTATGGAATTTCTGCAATACCTTACTTGGAAAATTAATAGCACACCTTTCCTCAACAAGTCACTCTTTGTGGTTTAATATATGTCGATAACAGAGCATTTAATAATGCATATGCACTGTGACAGCAGAATAAGAAATCCATCTGAATATGTACTCTGAGGTTTTGAGATGTCACTGTGTTACAGTAACACCACTCACTGCCGTGCTCTGGCTGAGAACCAGGAAGAGCACCAGTCTCCAGGCAACAGCTGAGGTTTTTGATGTCCAAATGTTTGTGGACTAAATGTCTCTTTAATTCAATTCTGTAATGCAGTGTTTGAAGATATGGATCAATGGCTACTGCCTTTGATGGTCCTCCTGGTACTCAGAGGCATGTCATTGTGACAATCCCACACTGCGGGGACGCAACAAATAAAGCTATGATCATATTCTGCTGCTGATGTTGCTCTAAGAGAGAAAGGAGGGGGGTTTAATAGCCAATCCTTGCCAGAAAAGGATTAGCCACACATGCTATATGACAGACCAGCACTCTGAAAGGGGCACATCATATTGTTATTTTGTGTCCTCCCTATTTCTGAGAGCATGCTATTAGGTTGATGTAAGAGGAGCACAGTGAATGACAGTCCATTCATCAATGTCACTTAAAATTTTTTTAAACATCGCAAGTCTCTATTAAGACACGATTTTGGCAAGCAATTATTTAATTAAGCAACTTATTTCCATTTTATACTAGCAAAAGCCCTGAATGGTGAGGCTCAGCGTGAGTTTTCAGAAACAAACAGGACCTGTCAAAGCTATCTTAAACTGGAAATAGCTTCTGGCATAACTTATCCATTAAATATGATTAAAACCAGATGTGAGGGATGATAAGATCAGTGACACAGGGCTACAAAAATGGCACAAAGTGGGTTTTAGCAGCTATATTAACCACAGCAGGGGCAAACTGATCAAAATGTTTTACTTATGTGTGTATTTATCAGTATTTCATTTACATATTTTAAAAGGAACATAGTTTACATATTTAAAGGGGTCATATGATGCTGCTAAAAAGAACATTATTTTGTGTATTTGGTGTAATGAAATGTGTTTATGCGGTTTAAGGTTCAAAAAACATATTATTTTCCACATACTGTACATTATTGTTTCTCCTCTATGCCCCACCTTTCTGAAACGCGTCGATTTTTACAAAGCTCATCGGTCTGAAAAGCAAGGTGTGCTGTGATTGGCCAGCTATCCAGTGCGTTGTGATTGGCCGAATACCTCAAGCATGTGACGGAAATATTACGCCCCTTACCATATTGTGATGATGCCGTCAGGCTGGAGCGATGATTGAAAAACATGAAAACCCATTATAAACGAGACATTCGTTGCATCCAGTGGGGACATAATTACTGATTATAATGACTTATACTGTCTTTTCACGCGTTGCGTTGC
>NW_015664312.1:1027062-1031938 GCF_001515625.1 Sinocyclocheilus rhinocerous | reverse complement strand
TCATTCATGGGGAACACCTGGGACAAATGAACTAAACTAATCAGGGGAGGAACAGGAAACTAATCAAATAAGGGCATGGGAAGGCACATGGGGAGCAGGACACACACAACACATGGAACAGAGTCTGACACCCAATATATTTTTTGATGATTTATTATCATCAATATTATTCATTATCAATTATTTATTACCAATAAATGAACCTGCAACATATTAAACTGAAACCACTCTTTTATCTGAAAAGCAAAAACAGATATGTTATTTTACAAAAATCAGCAAACTGCAACAAAGTGAGATCAAAAAACTCATCTCCAATCACCTGTGAGCAGAATAGGATTGGAGAGATGGAAAAGGAGAAAAACACAAGAGCTTCAAAGGGGAACTGTAACATAGCCACATATTTATAGCCTACTAAAATATAGGCTATTCGAACCAAATGTATATATAGTTTTAGTATTAGTATAGGACTATTTGTTTTTTATTACAGCCCATGATAATTAAAACGTGATTTTCTCCAATGAGGGGGAGGAGGGGGCGGAACATTTGGCAAATTAAGCTGCAGCACTTATATTATTGCACTGGTTGGCTATTAACCGTGAGCAGACAGAGTGTCAACCAATGCATTGGAGAATACGGCGAACATAAATAAAGAAACGAAGTTGCTTGTCAGATTTCCCTAACAAGCAACCATATTTTTTTTTAAATAAGCCCAAAAAACCGCAACCCGCGACCCGGGATTTTTTCACGCAACTTTACAAAAAAAGAAGCCCAAAGTCGCGTATAATACGCGGACTTGGCAAATATGGCAGTGACGTATTTTTGTAGGCAACCCCAGGAAGTGTGGAATTTGTTTTTATAAAAAAAAAAAAACTGGATTTTTCCATTGACTTTTGGATTATTGCACACTCTAAAAAATGCTGGGTTAAATTCAACCCAGTGCTGGGTAAAATAGGGACAAACCCAGCAATTGGGCTGTTTTAACCCAACGTTCTGGGTAGTAACCCAACCGCTGGGTCAAAACAACCCAATTGCTGGGTTTGTCCCTATTTTACCCAGCACTGGGTTGAATTTAACCCAGCATTTTTTAGAGTGCAGAAAATAAGCTCTGTGACTAATAAAAGTTTGATTCTTACATGTTTTGTTCATCATGACCTAAGTCATAAACATAATTGCCAGAAGTAAAAAGCTAAATGTAGGCTATCAAGGAACTACACCACGATCACATGACTTCAAGGTCACCCCCATTAGGCTTCTGACAACTGTTTAAGTCTTTATTTTAAAAAATGTTTTCTCTTAAAGTTTGAGTTAGAATAGATTGCAAGAGAGCAATTATAAACACAACAAGGCTGTAATAGCAGATTAGTGAATAGATGAGTTTACCTGTTCTGTGTGATGACGTTTAATGTCCCCGACAACCTCTGTAGTCCCATTTAGCCACTTGAAAGCAACCGTCTTTCTCGAGACAAGTAAAAGCTTTTTTTTTAATGATACATTTTATGTCATAGACTAAAATGTGAAAATATCTTGAGCTTGTGTTCACCACAGACCATGTTTCAGGCATTTAAAACCCATTGAAAAAAAAAAAAAACCACACCATTGACTCAGGGACGATGGAACCGGAAACTAAAATGCTAATTCATTTAACATACGTCAGTACATCATGCCTACAGACCTTCATCAGACAAAGTTCTTGCTACACAAGGCTACCTAAACCTTGACTTTATGATTTTACCTTTAAGATTTCATAGCTACATTTTGCTAATAAAATTTTACATGAGAAAAGCTTCGAAAGCACTCTATGGTGGGAATAGATGCCAGAGGCCTTCTAATAATTCTCTAAAGACACTGGATGCTGGAATCAATTACTCGTAATGACCAGGATCTTTAGTACAAATCAATAGAAGCTCAGATCAGATGCTTGGCCAGCGAGAGTCAAGCATTTAGCAGCTATTTCAGTGACTCCTCGCCTCACCCTTTTGTATTTGTGAGTAAACAGCAGTTCTGGCTCAGTGAAGCTGAAACGAGCTTATGGTCGTGTTTGATATTATGAAGGGAGGGATCAGAAGGAAACTCAGGGGAAGGTAATTGCAGCAGGCTGCTATGGGGACACCACTATTCACCTTCTCACAGGACGCTCGATTGCACAGGTGTACTTCTCTGTTATTTCTGCTCTCAAAGGTGCTTCTCTGATGAAGACATACTCACCACTTAATCCCCTACCTCTAGTGATAATGGGGCGGCAGAACATTCGTCAGAACAAAGGTTTATCGAAAGGAAATTTTTGCCGACTCTCCTAAACACGTTTCATATTTAACACCGGCACTTAACCACAAGCCAAAGTATATGATAAGAGTACATTATTTTTCAAAACACTTCATATGCCAGACAGGCTGCAATGCGGGTCTGCAATTTAGAAGCTTCAAGAGAAAAAAAAAATGAAGAGACAGACAACCTACAATTTTTTAGGACTGCTATGATACTTCTGTGCTTCTCAGTATGAGACTTCCTGTGGAATTACTACAGAAAACATCTTTCTATACTGGACTACACTTTTCGTTTTTTTTTTTTTTTGTCTCACCACATACACTTTAGAAAGTAGTAACCTTAAACAACTACCAACCCTTAAATTAATTTTACTTTTAGTGAAATAATAATATTTTTTAATTCATCTTGTGGACTGAATAAATATACATTCTCAATTTCAAACATAAAAGAAATACATTAAACAAAGAGATAGCAAAATACTGATAAGGATGTGATGTCTGTGTGTTGAGCATTTTGGTAGTTTGATTAAATTGAGACATTTCAGCTTCTCTGTCACTCCAGATTCCTGTACTTGGTGAAGAGGTTGTAGAGGACCCTCAGTGTGGACTTGAGGTCACAGTTGACAATGTCTGAGGAGACACATAAAATATCTGATCATGATCATGGTATGTAATGAGGTGGCTCTGTACACTGTTCATTTCAATATGAAACATTATCTTTCCTGTCTCAACATACCTACCTCTTCATTCAGATGAATACAATTGAAGTTATATTAAAGCATGTCCTGGCTCTTCCAAGCTTTACAATGGCAGCGAATGACTGTTGAGATTTAGAAGTCCAAAAAAGTGCATCCATCCATCATAAAATTCCTCCACACGGCTCCAGGGGGGTAATAAAAGCCTTCTGGAGCGATTTGATGCATTTTTGTAAGAAAAATATCCATATTTAAAACTTTAGAAACTGTAATCTCTAGCTTCCACTAACTGTCATATGCACGTTCACAAGAGAGTGGCATTCCAGTGGATGACTTAGGACGTACGAGTACTTTTTATGATTGATGGATGCACTTTATTTTGCTTCAAAATCTTGACCACCATTCACTGCAGTTATAAAGCTTGGAAGAGCCAGCCATAACTCAGATTGTATTCATCTGAAAGAAGAAAGTCAAATATGCGAGGATGGCTTGAGGGTGAGTAAATTATGGGGTAATTTTCATTTTTGGGTGAACTATCCCTTTAAGGGATATAGAATACGGTCATGCAGAATAAGCCATTAATATGTGTCTACATGCCATTAACATGCCAATATGTTACTAATATGCATGCTAATAAGCAACTAGTTAACAGTGAGAATTTGTCCCCAAACTAAAGTGTTACCCTTAATCTAAAACTATTTAAACAGCACTGTTGTGAAACTAGTTTTTCTTTATTCTAGACAGACTAAACAGAATAGAATATTTATAAAAGTCACTCCGCAGGACCATTTAAAATAAACCAGTGAGAGCAAAAAGTTTGAAAATTGTGGTAACCAGTTACAAAATATACATCTATAGAAATATTAACAAAATCTTTGTTGATTAAAAAATCTAAAGTCCATAACTTCTCATTCGCTAAGCCATTGCCCATTGCTAAGGTGTTCTGAGTGGTTTTTAGGGTGTTACTAAGGTATTCTAAAGGTGCCCTCACAATAGAGATATTTAGGTGTGCAAAAACAGTCCTTTGTCATTTGCCAATATTGTAGTGATGTACAACACACAACGGCCCAAGTAAAAAGAGCCCACATGCATTTTAATATCATCTAGTCTCTAGCTATATTAAAATCCTTCACCCAATGAGCAATAATAATGATGCTTGCCTTAGCAATCACCACTAATAACATCAACACATTTTATGGTATCAGTGTATTTTGCATTAAACCTCATTTAGTGAGAACTGCCCATGAGGCATATTATAAGGTAGGCCACACTAGTGGCAAAGGCAGAATTTTATTTTTGGTCGGGCCTGGGCAAAAGTGAGCGGGCACTAGTTACTAACGGACAGAGTCAGACTCAATATTCAGGTCATTTCAATCTTTTCTTTAATCCTATTGAAAAATAAACCGTATAGAGCACAGTGGAAGACACGAATAGCAAAACTACCACGTCACCGTCACAAACGTGCCCATTGTCAACATAACCTAAAATCATTCACAATAAGCCCAATCCCTAAATACTGTTACAGATTACAGTAGCGCATTTAGGTATGCCTAAACACCATGGACAGCGATTTCTTTTTCGGGGGGGGCCCGCCGGGACCACTTGCAGTAGGCCCCCAACACACTAAACATGCCCCTGGCAGATTACAATAGGCTAGATATAGATATAATTAATATAGATATAATTAAAGTGTATAAAATTATTTTATACAGAAATGTCATGTTTCTAATTTTTTTATTTGTTAATTCGCTATTTAAAGGGGTCATAGGATGCCCATTTTCCACAAGTTGATATGATTCTTTAGGGTCTTAATGAAAAGTCTGTAACATAGTTTGGTTAAAATTTCTCAATGGTAGTGTAAAAACACCTTTTTTTTAACCTGTCAAAAAACAGCTCTTTTCAGATCAAGCCGTTTTT
>NW_015664312.1:1019324-1023972 GCF_001515625.1 Sinocyclocheilus rhinocerous | reverse complement strand
ATCTGAGATCGGCTCGATTTGAGAAAGGGGAAAACATTTAACCAGATTAAAAAAAAAAACCCTGGGTGGATTTTTATCATTATAGGGTGGTTGTGTACACACACTGCCAACACACATTTCAGTTCAAACAACTTGTAAAAGTGCATGTAGCATCCTATGACCCCTTTAAATAAATAGGCCTACATTTGGAAACAGGTGCAGTTAGTCGCCGGCGTCAGTTGCAAATCCTATTATAAAAGTAATCTTTGTGAGGACGACTGGCAAAAGCTGGTCTTAAATTCTTTAGACACCGCACACTAAACACAGACTGAAAACACTGACTGAGCCTTCATTCATAATCGGCCTGACACTAGTAGTGTGTTCATGGCTTACCGAATGAACCGGATCAGCCTGTGCTTGGAACTGAAAAGTCTTACCGTTACTTGCGGGCTGATGGATGGGTTCTCTCCTGCATCAGTGCAGGTTTTTAAGTCCTTTTTAAAGAATTATGTATTGCTGCTGTTTTTCTTACATTTTCTAACACACAACTGCAAATTATAGGCTAACTGAATGGGTGAACACACACAAATTCACAGGCACGACATGCCTGAGACAGCTTGGATAACACCTAATTGCTGTCAAACTCATCAAGGATTATGCAAAAACACATTTTATCTATTTTAGTATTTGAGATGTTGTAATAGTTTTGTAATTGTGTTAAAACAGATTAAACAACAATTATTTAACAAATATTATATTTGTAGCTATAATAAACCGGGGGGAGGGGGCTATTTATCCTAATGGGCGGGCCTATGCCCGTCAGGCCCGTCAGCTGGCTACGGCTCTGGGCCACACTAACAAGACAGGAAGCAATGAAGAGATCAATTACACTGACACAAATGGCAACTCCTCTTAACTACAATAAACTACTGCAATCAGGCAACATGCCATGACTGTTCCTTCAAAATCAAGCACTGTGAAACTTGCTACACAAAACACAAGCACACTGTTCATTACATGGATCTCTAGATGATCTCCAGTCCTAGTAGAGCAAGAATGTTTACCTTCTGGCCTGGGCTTTGGCTTCTCCAAACTGCCATCTTGCATCAGTTCAAAGGAAAATGAAACATTGTGCACCTAATGCATACAATGCAAAACAACACTGTGATTAAGTGACAATGAGAAATTAACAATTTTAATTCAAATAAAATTGAATGTAAATAACGTATAATATATTGGTCCATGAACCCCCAGGAGTCTGTGAAGGTCCATGGACAGATAAATAAAACATAAAGGATTTTCTTTAGGCTTTTATTTACTTTAGATTTACTTTAGGCTTTTATTCACATATAAACATTGATCAGTACACATACAAAGGGAACATCAAATATGGAAAATTAAAGGGCAAATGTGCTTGCTTGAGGTTTGTTGCATGTCACGCAATCAAGTTTAAACTTCCACAAGAATCAATGAAGTTTGTTCTTGCATGCATGGTTGAGCTGCCATTCATGTGCTCTATGTATGTGCGCTAATCAGTGCATATAGAAGACTTGGATTATACAGCTTGATTCATATGGATTACTTTTTAACAATGCCTTTATGAACTTTTTGAAGCTATTCCAGCCTCACTTTTCTCCTCCAGTTAAAAAAACTATCAATAACATTCTAGATTTTTTTTCTTGTTCAAGACATTTTACTTATTAGAAATAAGTCACAATACATAAGTAGAGTTGGTAGCAATTTCTGTTTTCTGCGAAAGGTTATTATGTGTTTAAATTATTAACCATAATTTCACAGTAATTTAGAGTACCTTATGATCAAAATTTTCAGGGATGAGGAAGAAGTTATAGAGGGGCACAAAGTATCCTTCTAGGAGTCCCATCAGTAAGACCAGGTACACGCCATCCGCAAACTGGAGGAGATCACAAAACTGATCAAATTCATTTCAGTTTTTGGATATCTCTCTACTGATATTCAAGTCAAGTTGACTCATGATCACGTTACCTGAGTTTCCAGCTCGGATACCTCCAGATTCAACTTGTTTAAGTGCTTGTTCACAAATGTGATAAGAGTCTAAAAAAAGACCAAGAGATCAGAGTCAAAGAGTCAAAGCTCTCCGTTTGTAAAACGTCTCAAGAAATAGTGTGTAATCTGCACTTGCCTTTTTCACCACATTCAGTTTATCTGGCGCATGGTCAAAAAGTGTATCAAAGGCATCTCGCTCTGTGAATAAGACATGATTTCTTATATGCAAGGCAGCACTAGAGAATTTAAGTCAAATTGTATTTTTATCACTTTACAAAGCATGTTAAGATGAACAGTGGCCCAAAAAAGCATTCGGACACTGAAGCTAAAAATGTCAGAAAGTATTAGATATTAAAAAAAAGATAGTAAACCTTTTCTCAAAACCAGTAGGCAATTAATTTGACCAACTGGTCTCAAGGTGACTTTGTCTATGACTTAATGTATCAGTCTTAAAGTCAGTTCTTAGCAAGTCTCAACTCTCAGTTTGACAACCATAAAGTATCTGTATACTGTTTGTCTCAGTTTTGAGAAGCATATCCATTGGTTTATCATTTAAAACCAGTATTTCTGGTGCAGCACCATTATTTTACAAAATATTTGTTTTTTCTAATTTTGCTGCTCTGCACAACTACTTATTTTTTCTGTCCATGTTTGTTATATATTTTTTCATAAAATTATATAACTATATAATTAATATTACTTAAATATTTTATTAAAGGGGTCATATGATGCAATTTCAATTTTTCCTTTCTCTTTGGAGTGTTACAAGCTCTTGGTGCATAAAGAAGATCTGTAAAGTTGCAAAGACTAAAGTCTCAAATCCAAAGAGATATTCTTTATAAAAGTTAAGAGTCAACCACGCCCTCCTAAAACGCCTTGTTTAAACACGCCCCCACACACCTTGTTTAAACACGCCCCCACACGACGCCCTCTACGTCACGATGTTGGAAGATTTCGTGAAGGCGCTGTGTGTTTCGTTGTGAAAGCGAAACTACTTTGTTTGGCCTTCCAAAAGAGGACGATATCTGCTTCGTCATGCCTAGAGCTGATCCGTGCTGGTTGCTGAGGAAATACATCAACTTCGCGCTGTGGATCGCTGGATCGGCTTTCACCGTGGACGAAGCAGAGTCCAGCCCGGGGTCGTCACATGTGGTTGCCGCAAGCCCGCCTGTCGCTCCTTCGTCAAATCCGCTGGCCGCGCCGTTCTCAAGCCCCGCCCACCACCGCTCACTCTAGGCCGCCGGCCTCCGCTCACGCTAGCCCGCCGTGTGTTTCGTTGTGAAAGCGAAACTACTTTGTTTGGCCATCCAAAAATGGACACGACTAGAAATCAGTGGTTAAGTTGTATTTACAACACTGTTCCAGAACACTTCAACCCAAATATTCAGATGTGTGCAGCACATTTTATGGAGGACTGTTTCCTGATCCTGGAAAAGTAGACTACAATGCCGGCTGTTCTGACTCACAGACTGTAAGTACGTTTTTTATATTTAAAGAATTTGCCACTGACGATTCAAACTAAGTACATTTTTTATATTTAAAGAATTTGCCACTGATGATTCAAACGCGAGTTTTGGGCAGTGTAGAGTAGCGCTTGGTTGTCATTTCTCCGATCACAAATGCAGACATTGTTTTTTGTTTACGCGGCACGATGCAACGCAACGCGTAAAAAGACAGTATAAGTCATTATAATCAGTAATTATGTCCCCACTGGATGCAACAAATGCCTCGTTTATAATGGGTTTTAATGTTTTTGAATCATTGCTCCGGCCTGACAGCACAGGGCATCATCACAGTATGGTAAGGGACGTAACATTTCCGTCACACGCTTGAGGTATTCGGCCAATCACAACACACTGGATAGCTGGCCAATCAGAGCACACCTCGCTTTTCAGACCGATGAGAATTATTATTTTTATTATTAGAAATTAAAAAAAATAAATCTAAATATATATTTAGCTATTTTAAATTTAATACATCTAAATATCTAATGTAGTGGCATTAGTGCGGCTTAATTGTGAAAATATTTTTCGGGCCACTGTATATTAATTTAAGATGTGCAAATTAAATATAATACACACCATATCTTCCAGACGATGCCCTATGAGGAAGGAAAAAAACATTATTATTTCAGTATCAATTTGAGAAACAAAAGAGATCAACAATCTATTTATGTTTGAATGAAAGTGTTTTACAAACAGTTTAAATGGCAAAATAATAACCAAATTCAGAGGGGCGTATCAAGAGTGCCAGGATGAAAGGCAAACAAAAAGATTAGGGGGGAAGAGGATGCTCCAGTCCCAAGAGTGGGCCGATCAACAGAACTGGGTTCCAGAATAATGGCCTAGTGGAAGTCTGCCCAGCAGCGGCTCGCCTCCACACAGTCAATTCTGCCCAGGCAGAGGCATGTCTCAGCAGCTGCTGCCCGAGTCCACATCAGCAGCCAAGGAGCTGCTCTCTGCCTTATCTCTCAAGCTAATTTGAGCCCGCTGGACCGCTGTTAATCAGCAGCAGCAGTGGAGAGCTGGAAGAGCAAGAGCTCCGGTGCTCAACCTCTAGAACCACTGCAAAGCTGCTCAGAAGCAGGAGGATCCAGCTCACAACCGACACACACACACACACACACACACACATGTTGGTATTG
>NW_015664312.1:1002054-1018896 GCF_001515625.1 Sinocyclocheilus rhinocerous | reverse complement strand
CACAATCTGTATTGTTAAAAGCGCTATATAAATAAAGGTGACTTGACTTGACTTGACTGCTGTCAATGGTTGTCAACTACCCAGCACTGAGAAAATAGTGTGACTGACATGACAACAGGATAGAGCAGGTATTTTGAGTTACGAACACACACACACACACACTGGTATTGGTGGTTTATGGGGACTCTCCATAGGCGTAATGGTTTTTATACTGTACAAACTGTATTTTCTATCGCCCTACACCAACCCTACACCTAAACCTACCCCTCACAGGAAACTTTGTGCATTTTTAGATTTTCAAAAAAACACCATTTAGTCTGTTTTTAAAGCCTTTTGAATTACGGGGACACAGGTAGTGTCCTCATAAACTACCTTCATATTGTAATACCTGTGTCATACCCATGTCATTATACAAATTTGTGTCCTCATAAACCACCCAAACCAGTGCACACACACACACACACACCCTGTACACCACAGCTCCATGACTGGCATGTCACTGTATGTTCCAGCCTCTGGATCCCTGTTTACGTCATACTTTACCACATAAACCAAACATATACTATAATATTAAACAATACAATATCTGCTTTATACTCCCGTTCTCTGTCAAGCTTATTGTTCATACTCATAAATTTCCTCCAAAAGGATCTGTTTTTGTTTTGCAAAAGGAATTAGCATTATAAATGCATTTATAGCATATAAATGTTCTAGGGATTGACATTAGTGCATTCCCTTGTGAAAAAGAATGTTAACGTTAACATACTTTTAAAAAGAGTACTTATTATGGAAATAATGTACTTTAAAAGAATATATGTAGGTGCAAACTGAATGTAATGTTTTTGAACACTTATGTTACTTGCAATTAAATGACAATGTATTATAGTTTAAATTGATATTAAATGTACAGTAATTAGTTGACCTTAGGAGGGATTTTTTTGACCCACTAAACTATGACTGAAGTACATTATTAAATGTAATTTCATAATTACTTGTATTTATATCTTTGAAATATGCCGAATGTACTGACAAGTATTTATGGTAAACGTCTCGGTTATGTATGTAACCCTTGTTCCCTAAAGGGGTGAACGGAGACGTTATGTTGACACTGATGTTTGGGTTTCCCTTGGGAGTGGAATTTGCATGCCCAGCCACTCCTCCATGCCCACGGGTATATAAGAAGGCAGCTTGCATTCACTCATTCAGGTTTGTGCTGAGGAACCGAGACTGCATCCCGGCATCACAATGAGGAGGGCCGTTGCCGCTGTTCCTATTTCCAACAGGAAAGAGAGCTTCCGCTCTTTGGGAATAATTGTTGGTATAGCCGCGGCCAGATGTATTACATTGGGGGAGCGTACCTAGTCCAAGCGGAGAGGGACACTACGGAGGCCACATCCTGCCCGAAGGGAGGTAGCATGTGTAGAGTATATATGGACTGACCGAGAGGGCAGAGTTACATTTGGGGAAGAGACTAACGCAAAAGCTGGACAGATGCAAGGGGAAGACATGGGTTTACCAAGAGTAAAACCATACCGTGGAAGGAGCACACAAGGTATCACTTCAAGGGAATCACTACATGTGGAGCACTGAGCTCAGTACAGCGGCTGACCAACAGGCATGCAACACAGGTACTGAGCCTGACATCAGGCTCCTCCTCCAAGCCCAACAGCCAGAGGTGCAGAAGGAAGCTCAATTCAGGGTTCATAGAGTGAGGAACACGTCTGGCGAGATAGATGGTGCTCGCACCCCAACACACTGGAAGAGACTGGTTAAATGTGGAGATTGTACAAGCTTGCGAAGGTGTAAGGTGTCACCCAGTCCGCAGCTCTGCGGATGTCTGCTATAGAGGCACCATGCACCAATGCCCAAGAGGATGCTACGCTTCAAGTGGAGTGAGCTCAAACTCCTAGTGGGCACGGCTTGCCTTGTGTTTGGTAAGCCAAGGAGATGGTATCCACTAGCCAGTGGGCCAACATCTGCTTGTAGACAGCAATCCCCTTCTGCTGGCCTCCAAAGCAAACAAAGAGCTGTTCAGAGCTTCTGAAGCTCTGTGTATGCAGCACTTGCTAGTTCACCACCTGGTCTCGGAAAGGAGTGGTGGGAACTTTGGGCACGTATCCAGGCCAGGGTCTCAGGACAACAGGACAGTCAGCTGGCCCGAAATCAAGGCACGTTTCACTGACCGAAAATGCCTGCAGGTCCCCCACCCTCATGATCGAAGTGAGTGCAGTCAGAAGCGCTGTCTTCAGAGACAGGAACTTGAGCTCAACTGACTCTAGTAGCTCAAAGGGAGCCCTCTGAATTCCTGTCAGGACCACAGAGAGATCCTAAGAGGGGACAAGGCTTGGCCTAGGAGGATTTAGCCTCCTGGCACCTCTTAGGAACCTGATAACCAGGTCGTGCTTCCCCGCGGACCTGCTGTCCACAGCATCATGATGTGCTGCGATAGCAGCAACACACACTTTCACGGTGAAGGGGTACAGCCTCCGCTCCAACCTTTCTTGCAGAAAGGAAAGCACCACACTGATCGGGCATCTCCGGGTGTCTTCTCTGCGAGAAGCGCACCACTCAGCGAACAGACTCCACTCAGGGCATAAGCTTGCCTAGTAGAGGGGGCTCTGGCCTGAGTGATAGTGGCTATCACTGCCTGTGAAATTGTGCCCTCCTCCTGAGAAAAAAGGACTTCTTCAGGGAAACTCGCCAGGAAGGAGCTGTCGCGAGGAGCATCAGCTCCAAAAGCCAGGTCCAGGTGGGCAAGTAAGGCGCAACCATCAAGACTCCTCATCATGCTCCTCAAGCTCCCTGATGTTGCACAGGGTCTGTGAAAGGAAGCTCACTGGGGGAAATGCATACTTGCATAGAGCCGGGGGCCAACTGTGTGCCAGTGTGTCCATGCCGAGGGTCCCCTCGGTCAGGGAGTAAAAAAGCGGGCAGTGGGAGGACTCGTGGGAGGCAAACAGGCCTACCTGAGCATCCCTGAATCGGCTTCATATCAGCTGGACCACATGGGGATGGAGTCTCCATTCTCCAGGGAATGTGAGCTGCCATGCGAGCATGTCACGTGATTTGATCAACGTCTGACTTCAAAGGAGGAGATGGCGGTAGAGTTGCGACATGCGACGGGAGCGTAGACCTACTTGATGGCTGATGTACGCAATGGTCGCAGTGTTGTCCATACAGATGAGTGCTTGCCCTGAAGCAATGGTCGAAACCAGCGCAGGGCCAGCAGATGTGCCAATGCAGTTGAGGAGCCTGAGGCTGCATGCCCATTGCACACAGTGCCCCAGACCGTTCTGGAGGCATCTGTTGTAACTACAACATGCCTGGACACTTGTTCTAAGGGCACTCCCACCCCGTAAAAAAGCAAGGTCCGACCAAGGGCTGAAATTCTGGTTACAACTCGGCGTGATATAAACATGGTGTGTGCCACGGCACCATACCCATCTCGGGACATGTAGCCAGTGTTAAAGCGCTCTCATATGCATCAATCCGAGCGGTATCACCGCGGCAAGCGGAAGAGCAAGCGGCCACTTTGTGGAACATCTGATTACCGTAAAAATAATTTGCATTTGTGCGACCTGTAGTATACTTTGGGCTTTAGGTGACCTTTTCATTAATATTATATTACATAACAGTTTTTTAAAAATATAATTTTAAGGTTTGAAATACACTACAAGGGTTTACCATCATGAACTAACAACGAAGAGCCTTTTTTACAGAATTAATCTTGGTTTATCTAAATGTAATGTTTATTTATAAATTATATTGTTGGTCATTGTTAGTTCACAATAGTGCATCAACCAATGCTATTTATTTGCAATACTGTAATTAATAAAAAAAAAACATACCCTATGTTGCCTGTAATTTCCTCCTGAATCTGCCGAGACTGAAGTATTCCTTCTCGTTTCTGTTGGGATAGAGAAACATTTTACTAAATAACTTGAAAAGAGCAAAGAAAAAGCTTATAATCTTTTATAATCTTATTTTATAATCTAATATCATAAAATTACCATGATAAAGTTTCTGGATTTGTTACCACTGAACACAAGCAGAACTATTAATTATGAACAGAAAAGAAAAGCACCTGAACCACCACAACTTGAATGGACACATGGTCTGGCAGTCTGATAGGGGCCCGGAAATACTGAGAAAGAGCCACCAGCAGGTGAAGAATGGCCACAATGTTCTTAGCATGAACAGCTGAGAAATATACAAAAGAATAAATAACAGGAGGGAAAAAATGAAATGCTTTCTGAATTAAATATATTCTACATTCATCACAATGAAAAAAAAGGTCAACAATGAAAAATGCAAAAATGTATGGTATATCCATCACTGATTTTCAGCTGGTGGATTGCAACCCAACAATTACACAATTATTGGCAGCAAGGAAAAATATTGTTCAATGTAATTAATAACACAAGCATAAATAATATATTGGGAATATATTAAGGCCTATAGACCTAGACCCAATACTCACTCTTTTTGGGGTTAAAGGTGATAACATTACAATACCAAAGAGTACATGATTGCATTTGTGATGCTTCTTGCACAAAGATTGAAGAATTGGAAACATAACCCCCCTGTTAAAGGAATAATTCACCCAAAAATTAACATTTGTGAAAATGTACTCACCCTCAGGCCATCTAAGATGTAGATGAGTTTATTTCTTCATCAGAACAGATTTGGAGAAATGTAGCAATACATCAGTTGCTCATCAATGGATCCTCTGCAGTGAATGGGTGCCGTCAGAATGAGAGTCCAAACAGCTGATAAAAACATCACAATAATCCACAAGTAATTCACACGACTCCAGTCCATCAATTAATGTCTTGTGAAATGAAAAGCTGCATGATTTGTTGAGAACTGTTTAGGACTGTTTTCGCTTGTAAATGGTGCTTGATCGGTGCATATTTCTCTCCTAAATTAAGACAAGGCTACATTTTCACTGGAGAAAGCTTTTTGCTTCACAGGACTTTTGTGATGTTGTATTGTTGTGATGCTTGAGCAAGGCACCGAACCCCCAACTGCTCCCCGGGCGCCGCAGCACGGTGTGTGTTCATAAATGCAGAGCACTAATTCCGAGTATGGGTCACCATACTTGGCCACATGTCACGTCACATCAGCTGTTGGACTCTCATTTTGTCGGCAGAGGATCCATTGTGAGCGAGTGATGTAATCATAAATTTCTCCAAATTTGTTAAGAAGACACAAACTCATGTACATCTTGGATGGCCTGAAGATAAGTACATTTTCAACTAATTTTCATTTTTGAGTGAATTATTCCTTTAATTAATTTTCAAAATTATAAGTAACTAATTTGGCATATTCCTATTTATTACTCCATATTTAGCATATTCTATGCAATTCATGAAAAATATTAAATATTGATTTTAAAATAATTTTTGTTTTTACTTTGTACAGTAAACTGTATTGGGTCTTCATTTCTAATGAAAAATCAGAGCCTTAGATCAACCCACTGACCACAATTGGCATTAATAAAAATGAACTTTTGCAAAAGGGAGAGTACAGTCTATAATACAAAATACAGTCTATACAATATATCATGCAAATGAAAAAAGAGGCCAAAACTACATACAGTCAACATTCCATTTAGTGTTCCTGGAGGAAATTTTGAGGGTGTCATTGATCTTTTCCAGAACTGTCTGCAGCTTCTGTTTCTGAGCGATCTCACACTGAGTCACCTCAGCCACATTCAGCTTCTCTCCCTCCAGGTTCTCTGGGAATAAATACACAATTTATAGGTTACACAATAGAGTACTGGGTCTTACTGGAACAACAATATAGGATCTTTTCCAGAACAGATTCCTCACCAAAGAGTTTTTGAAGAACCTGCCCATCATAGAGGTCTTCAGCTAGATCCTTAACAATGATTCGCTCTCCCACCAACACGTCATTGATCCAGTCAATGAGCACCTGTCATTAAAGACCGGAGAAGTGGAGATGCTTGGATCTTTGAAATGTTAATTGAAAATGCATGTTAAAAAACTATTGTACTGCAAAACTTACAAGTTACAAGTTAATCATCATTGCTTGCTTTTGTGGCTTATTGTTCTATTAGATAGTAAATGCCTCAAGATTTAAATATCCTTTCCCGTTATTCTAAGTATTATGTACACAATTATAACTATATATACTGCACTGAAAAACGTTGGTGGAGGATTTACTTTGAAACAATTTTAACTCAGAAATTGTTAGTAAATTTCCAAAAAAAAACTTTTTTTTGAAAGTGGCAAGTAACACATTAAATTAAATGTGACATTTTGAAGTAGAAAGACTAAAATAGTATTTTCTTTTAAAATGTGCTCCAATAATCTTAGTTTTATTTACAACTTCAAAAAATTTTTTTTACAATGTGTGCTTTCAGGTATTTTTACATATATTTTATATTTTGGTTGCCATTGTGATCTTTTTAGTCAGTATTACTTTGTATAATAACATCAGATCAGGATTTGAACGTTGTGTCCCTTTGCATGATAGATGACAACAGTAACGCTCGACTAACTTGTATTACTTCAGAGTTGCGAGTTGAAGCTCTCAATGAACGTCTTAGCTTAAAAATACCAAAACTTGTGAAAAAGATCAAAGAAGGAGTTGTATTACAATCATTTTGGAGCTGATTTACCTTCATTATCTCTTGGAGTTTGGGATCGTTCCTTGAGTTGGGATCAACCATGGTACGGACTTCATTCTCATCTTTTGAGAGATAAATGGGAAATACAGCAGCTTTTAGTATGACAGAGGCTGTGTTCATGTTTGAATCATCAGTTATGTTGAGAATTTTTACCAAGCATGGTGTCTTCAGGGTCCAGCTCAAACGGTGTGGGACTGAGGGGCAGGTTAATTGCATTCATTCCTTCCTCCTGGAGCTCAGACACTATGAAAAGAAATGCATCACTACATCAATAAAATATGAAACAAATGTAACTAAAAAGGGTTTCTCTTGAACCACTTTATGCTTCATGTCATGAAAAACTGAATTCTCCTTCATAAGATTTCAAAGCACTATAAAATATGCTGTAATTTTCAAAATTCTGAACTTAAGACCCTTTAATGAACCTAAGTTAAACCTCAGAGAGAGTCAAAAATCATCACTGATGCAAGAAACCTTGATTAATATTATCAATCAATCTGAGGAATATAATATTAAAAATATACACTTCATGCTATGACCTCATAAAATGTAGGGTCATCTAGCAGCAATTCTCAAACAACTGGCAGAGCTGAACACATAGCTCTTTTGAAGCTGTGCCTCTCATCGCTGGAGGTCAGTTATGCAGTATTGGCCTCACTGGTGAGGGGTCTACTCAAAGCGTCTCATTTAATGCTATGCATTCATCCCTGAACACGTTCAGCTTAAAAGAACTACAACTCAGACCTTCAATCAATAAATTGTGCAATATTCGTCAAAATAGAGAATGTTTAGAAACCGCTATAAAAACACATTTCAACATTGTTGAAGGTGAGGAGTGTATTTTTAGGCTTTAAAAAATTGTATTGTTAATTTCATATTGTATATTAAAATAAGTATTACTTAAAATACTAAATACTTATATGTATTTTAAGTATTACATAATATATGAATAATATGCAGAAACAACTATAATCCATTTGCAGGTTTACAATTCCCATGTCAAAAAGAAAGACACTTAAGCATACTTTTAAAAAGAGTGCTTATAAATAAATGAAATAATAAAATTACACTTAAGTGCAAACCGAATGTAATTTTTTCAGACATGTAATTGTTATTACCATTAAGATAAATTTATATTAAATGCATTGTTAAAATTTAAAGTGGTTTTATTTAAGTCACACTTAATTAGGACTTAAGTACATCTTTATATGTAATTTTATAACTATTTTTATTGTCTTTAAAAAATATGGTGTGTTGCCAAATATACTAACAAGCATTTATGGTAAACTAAAATATACTTTACTGTAATTTCTGTTGAAACGTGTGCATGTATGTAAATATATTGGAAATTGCACATTTCTAATAATTAAGTTTCAATTTAGTACATATAAAATATATTTATTTTAAACTGTAAATGTAATGTCGAATAACTACCTGCATTTAAAATGACTTTACATGAGTTTTAGTATGTTAGTCAACACATCAAAATAAGTGTACTTTTTAAAAGCATGACAAAACATTATTAAAACATAATGCTACTTTAAAGTAAAACTGTTAATTTGACATTAAAAGTGATTAGAAACTTTTTTTAAAGTGCACTGTATTCTGAGAAACATATGAACGTGTATTATCTTTAAATACACTTAAGTGACCTTTTATTTAATCAATATTATATTTTCTGCAAGTACTCTTTCAAAATATATTTTTGAGATTTAAAGAACACTATAAATGCACATTCAAAACGATTAAGTGCACTTCTTTTTCACAAGGGATTGCTATTCACTGTTGACATGATTATGTTGTCAGTGGCAAATGTATCATTAGTTGGCTTTCTACTGCTATAGTTGACATGTAACTCTCAAACCTGTTAACAGATTAGTGATAGTTAATGCTTATAGATTAAGCCTCTAAATCTTGCTATTCCATTGAATCTCACATTTAATTGACCCTGTCTGCATGCCATCCTGTGAATCAGTACATGTGGCGTCTCAACTAGCCCTCATGCAGGAGATCTTCTAAACACCCTCTCTGTCTCCATCTGCCCAGTGGCCCCATCAACACTGGCCAATCAGTAAAGCAATGCTGCAGCACATCCCTGTGAAAGGCAGTCCAGAAGAAGAATCGGTACAGATCCCTAGAGATATCGACATCCTGTTTTTAATCAACACTGTACCCTGCTGTAGCTGCTTCTAACGTGCTTTAAACACGGTCAGTTGAGGGCAAGGGAAGCGACTTCCCAGCTTCCCCATGAACTAGGTTTAGAACATATGCATAACAGCTGATTTACAGCTTGTAAAATAACTTCTCTTAACTTCTCTTTGGATGCCAGTTTGTACTTCCTGTTGTGGCTTGAGGTTCTTTCTCTTCTCTTTTAGTCAGTGAATGTCTAAACCCGCAAATAAACACACCAGCAAACTAAATATGTCTCTTGCCACATGGGACCAAAAAAACCAAAGCCAAAAATGTCATCACTTCTATACTGTATCTGTATCTGAGTGCCAAAAGATCATCAGTGACATCCTAAAGAATAAGAATGGATGTCACCCCACTCAGAAACGGATTCTAAGAATGAAATATATGTAACACAATTCAAAAAGTCAAGTTTAGATTGCAGTTTTTAAAACAGTAAGTAAATAAATAAACATTTTTACACAGTAAAACTACTTAAAATTTAAATTGCTGTCTTAACCCTTGTGTTCCAGTCATGTTGACCCGGAGAGGATATTCTTTTTCCCGAAAATGCTATATAATCACATTAGACTAAAATTTACTGACTTTGCTTACACAGGATATAACAGCTCCCCAACAAAACAAGACTGACTAATTAACTAAATAAATGAATAAGTTAATTTTTGTTGTTGTTGTTATTATTATTCCATCTTGTTACACTTGTGGTGGTCAAAATTGACCAGCCTACAAAAATTGCTTATGCATCTCTCATTGTGCACCTCAGATTTTGAGTGAACATTGCCAAAATTATCCACAAATAATTATTTTTTGCACAGAAAGCCTGAGGTGCATAAGCTCAAATCAATCAGTCATTTCCAACCTGTGATAATTGAAAAAAAAAATGAAAAAAAAGACTGAATTTGGTGATACTATAACATAATAAGAGATTTACAAGCAATTTCTTAACATTTTAAATTAGGTAAAGGATTTTCAGCACAGCACTGGGTTAGATCTTTAAATATTTGAATTTCATTTCTGATAAAGAAAACGGAATGCATGGAAACTCTGAAATATCATTATATCCAGTAGAAATTCTGAATTAAGTTAAATGGTGTTGTTATAACAAAATGATGAAATGTTTCTTGCAGTGCTGTAGGGATATATTCATAATTTTAATGTGAAAATAGGGAATAATATTTTCTATATGTATATAATATTTACCCAACCTCTCACAATGAGTATTTAACAGCCACTTCTCTTCCTTATATGGTCACAGCAGAGACGTGCAGCCTTTTGTAAACACTCACATAGTTGAGTCTACTGTATCTCAACAACAGTGCAACTGTACTTACACTTTACATTATCAGAATAAACAAAAACATGACAAAAGAAAGAAAGAAAGAAAGAAAGAAAGAAAGATTTTTCTGAGATTAAAAGCACGTTTCAAAATTAAACTAACTTACAGTAATTACAATAGTGTGTTTAATTTGTATTTATATGTATATAATGAGATTGCATTTCTGTATCACGCACTACACTGTAAAAATAAAATGAAACATACATATACAGTACAAGTGTTCAGAACTATAGCTAGTAATCTGACAGATACATGCCTAAACATCAATGAGTTTAAATTTGTTTGACATGCATACGATCAAATATAAGATAGTATCAGAGAGACATCGGCTATCCATGGATTTAAGCTGAATTCACACCTTCTTTTGCCTTTTTCCTTCTTGATAAAGTTCCTCCAAGTTTTCCAAGAAAAGAGTCATCTTTTTTCCTGGAGGAAGGCGACTTCGGAGTGGGAGATTTTGGTGAGGACGGTGATTTCTGCGGTGAAGAAGCCATTTGATTAGCAACACAATAAATGCGCCTCTTATCGAGACGTGCAGAGCACAAAGCTAATTTAAAGTTCTGGAGACTTCTTGAAATCCACCAAACGGAAGTGGAATTCCAAACATTCGTGTAATGACTCTCTCTTGCTTCCCTTCTGCACGAGCGTTTTCCAGTCCCGCCCTGACTGACTGACTGACTGACTGAACGCTAATTTCACTTTATTGTCATTTCTTATCAGAGTATGTTTTTCTTCATAATTTCATATCTCCATTATATGTCGTAATATACTGTAAATGTTAAACTCATAGCAGTTTTCTTTTATCACAAATATGTCACAATTATGAAATGGGAACATGGGGATGAATTAGTTTGAGTGGAAGTTGCTGTACACTAACTTCTATCATGACAAACTGGCGATTTATTAAGAGATATTACAGCCAGGTGTTTATCAGTAAATTTCTCTAATCAATGAAATGCCTTTAACTACAAGAACTGACATCGTTCTGCAGGAAGTGACATCGTTTTGGTGGGAAAACGTAAATATTAGCAGTGAATTCCATGAATTATGTGATGTTGGTGTTTTTAGTTGGTTTGTTCCACTTTAAAACACTCCATCCCGTTAGATTAAGTTGCAAAAAAATTAATATGATGATATCAGCAATTCAAAAGCTGGTTAAAAATGTAAAAATTTCAAGTTGACTGCCTCATGTAAACTGTCAATTCTTCACTGAGCAAGGGCACTTTATTTCCATCATGTTAGTCATCCTGCTAATTTTCTCATCAAGTGTATAAGCAAGTTTTAATGAGTTTAACTCTAGGGGAGATGGAAAATGAGCCTATTTTCAAAAATAGTGGAGTGTTCCTTTAAAGCCTTACCAGATCATATTTCTCAATTCTTTTGTATATACTTATAGATGTTTTATGGATATTTTAAAACATCTAAATTGCAGCAATTTCTTTAATTAATTTTTCAACCAGGCTTATTTTATTCTGTTTATTTCTGTGACATTTGTCGATGGCAGGACAAAAATAGCAATGACTCGAGTCTATGCATTGAAAAAACAAGATACATGAACAAGATGAACATTAGTGACTATACAGGAACTATAGCCCACATTTTAGGTTTTTCATTGCCGCAACAACAGTTTGCAAATTGTCTTTATTTCTTTAACTTAATCACTACTATTGCAAATATTACTTTTATATATGAGTACCAGGGTAACCAAGGAAGCAAGCTGAAATGAAACACTAAAACACTCTGAAATAAAACATTAAAATTCAGGACCTTCAGCAAGCTTGTTAAGAAAGTTTGCAAAAGCTGTTTTCAGCAACTGTCCGTGACCTGTGCTGCTTCCTCAAGACACTTAATAATGCATTTACACTGATTAACCACCAGGCATGTTATTTATTTATTTACCGTCTTACTGGAATGCTATACTTGTTGCTGTTACTTTGTATTAGACCATTTGTTTCTTTAAAACTGTGGTTCTATAACACCTTAAAGGAAGTAATCATTACGCTGGCTTTTCAATCATCATTTAGCCATGACTTGCTACTTCTCTAAAACTCATTTAGTGCAATGAGAAGCTTGGCCTGACAAAGACCCCATTCAGTTTGTAAGCCTTTTCTCCTTCCCTCTGATACAATTATCTCCACAAAGCCATGTAAACAAGCAGCACAATGGACACAGCCTGGCCCTGAGCTGTCATTAGAGCAGATTTTCCATGCAGTTATGCTCTAAAATCTTATGCACAGTCCTTTTGGAGACTGGGATGAGCCTATGTGGGGTATAACTCTCTCTCTGCAAAACAAGGTCACCGCTCTGCCTTGACACATAGTCTGGCCTTTCTTCCTAGCTTTTATCACAAAGCCATGCACACAGACATGAATATTACTGAATACATAATAAAGTCTGATATGAATGCACAATAAAATAACTGTAGAGTTGTATTGTTTTCCAAGGATTTCTGGGATGAGCAAATGTAGTGTTCTTATTCAGTCCTTCAGTGCTCAAATAATCTGTGGTGCTGTTTTAAGGACTAGCAGAAAAAAAGTTTTCATATTAAATGATTATTGTGTGTGTGTGTGTGTGTGTGTGTGTGTGTTTTTGTGGCCCATCTTTAAGTCATTATGTCCGCTATAAACAAAAATGACATCTATAAACGGAAGAATTATATATAATCCAGGTGCCTATAGTATATAATAATCCAGGTGCCTATATTCAGTCAGTCATTTGTTTTCTGTATCATTCAATACAATTTCCACTTCATTTCATTTTTGAATGCTAATAGTTGTGTTGTGCATGTCTGAATAAATTTTTTCCAGCTAAGACTATTCAAATGAAAACATGAAATCTCCCAGGTTCCATCTTCAGCTGTAATGTACTATACAAGAGAGGACAAAAGCAAGGAAACAACCAGGACTATTGACCTCTGGAACAGCTTTTAGTTTACGGTACATAACAAGCCCCCCTCTGTATTTTCAGTTCACCGAATGACAGTGTGGGGTCAGATTGTGAGTTCTTGACACCTTCACTGTGAGGTCAATACTTCACTCTTCCACATGCCATTTTCTGCTACAGGGAAGAGCCTGAAAGAAGCCTTATGAACACTTTCACATCATACATAACCCGTATGTCATGAGTCACACTTGTCTCTAAGGATGTGAAGTTGTTGCACAAACAAAGTCGTGGAGGATTTTTAAAGGCACAATATGTAATTTTCGCCGCTAGAGGGCGCGTATTCAAAATAAACAAATAGACAAAGGCGTACTTTGATGACGCTGTGACTGAGTGTGGAATCATGGGAGTTGTCGTCTTCATCCCCACAGCCGATGCAATCCGACAGGACTCTTATTGGTACGTATTTCGCGTCTCGCGAAAATGTGCCCCCGGGTACGTTTTTGCCATGAGACCAGGTTGATTAAAACGCACAACATATTAAAGCGTCTTTGGTGTTTCCATGTTTTAAAACAAAACCGGAAATCGAGGGGTTATGACGTCATTGGCAGGCGACACAATGACACTATAGACAGGGTCCGTGTCACTAGTTAAAAATGCTTATTTCTCTGGATTTAAACAATCTTCAAAACATTTGGGATAATATAAGTACACAAATCAGCAAAATATATAACACTGTTCTAGTGGTTTTTGGATATTTTAATAAAAATATCTTACATATTGTGCCTTTAAGGAAACAATTGCAGGTTACCATTTTTTTTTTACAGTGTATAAGAGTTGATCAATGTTTACACAGTATAAAAGCCTAAATTATATCTGTTCATCATATAAAGCAATTGTGCCTTGGATTAAACTAGACTTGGATTAGACCACTCCTTTCATATGGTTTTCTTTTCTTTCTTTTTTTTTACAATCTCTTTATGAACTTTTTGAAGTGTCAGTGTTTCGGGGAATAGACTTTGAATGGAGAGACAGGAATCTCTCAGATTTCATTCATTTCTTTGTTGAAGATGAACAGACGTCTTATAGGTTAGAAATGACATGACAGTTTAATAAATGCAGTACTGTCAGCTTAACATTAATTGACAAAGAATAATAGAATAATAGTATATTTCTAATTATTATATTATTATTTGTAGTCTATAACAATAGTGGGCCACATTTATATTTATTTAAATTGTATATTTATAATATTAACCATATTTATTTTAAATTAATTAATGTAACTTTATTGTTTATTAATTATGTTTATAGTTTTTTAAGCTACTTTAACCTAGATAAAAATAGGTTAGTTCATGATACCTAATGCCTTTATGATACCATGATATCTAATAAATGAATATTAATGGAATTAATCTTATTTGAATGAATGAATGAATGAATGAATGAATGAATGAAGTATCAGACCAACAGTTTTCGCCTTACGTACAATAAAATGAGCAGGAAAAATTTTGTAGACTTCCCATCCCATATCATATCACAATATCATAGAGACTTAGGGGTTTGCTCTTTAGACTTGCATGGGCCACCCAAAACCCCCAGAAACCACCAAGCAACACCCTAGCAACCACTCTGAACTTGCATGGACAAGTTCAAGATAGTTAAAAACAACATTTGATCAAATATTTTAGCATAATGCATTTATGAATAACCTTACCAGTTTTTCCACAGACACCTTTCACAAAAATGATTGTTGATCGTTCAGTAAGGCGAAACGCACCTTAAAGAACGAGGTTAGCCCATTGAAAAGTCCAGTCTTTGAGAGTGCTGTAGGATATGATTGGTTTGTTTGAAGCACTGTATTTTTGCTCCTCCAGAGGCCTTTGTAGATGTGTTTGATCTGTTATTTTCTCCCTCCACTTCAGTGGGACCCTGCAGAGGCGCGCAGTCAGAGCAGCACACCAGAGAGAGGAGGGTTAGAGCACTCGCCTCCCCCCTCTCATCGCCTTCACTCACATCCTGGCTATGGCTTCCGGCCGCCGCAGAGCCTCTCACAGCACCCCTGCTGAGGTCACTCTGGCCCAGGTCAGGAACAGAAAAATACCCTCCTCCTTTATCTCCCGACACTACAACCTCTCTCTCTTTCTCTTTGGGTCTGTGCCATCTACGCCTGCTGTGGAAAAACACTACATCTCATTTGTGTTCATGTTGAAAATGCAAAGATGTAAATGAGATTTGAAAGCAATTGCATATGTATACATATAGTTTAAATTGTACTAAAATCGCTAAAACGGAAATAAAAACTATATAGATATAGACTTATAATAATATGAGTGGTATAGATTTTATTTTATATCAATCAATCAATAAAAACATTTTGTGTTTCACTGAAAAAGAAAAATCATCCACATTTGGAATTACATAAGGATGAGAAAATAATTTTCATTTTTGGGTGAACTTTTGCTTTAAATGGGTGCTTTGGATGTGAAAGACGTGCAGATGGTTTGCTATAGAGGAAACACACAAAAATATACCCACACACACACACCATTCACAAACATAAACATAGTCATAAAAGTTCACAGAGCTTGTATAATTCTATATTGTTGACCTTTTTTCTCTCCAGTCTCCAGGCATGTAATGCTGCACGACTCACACCACTTATCCAAAGCAGAAGAGATCATCTGCTCAACGTTATTGGGCTAAATGCTTTTCAACTGGATATCTATTTTCAGGAATTGCGTAAGCAAAGAGTGTTCTGTTTTAAATGGTTTTGTAACATGCCCCTATATCACATAATTGAATTGACTAGCACATGTTGATGGAAAGACATGAAACCAATCCGCACTGTACGCAATCTGCTGTGGAGAACCGAGCCCGGGCAAGATTACATAAGAAATGGAGGTGTCAAAATGAAAAGAAAGAAAGAATGAATTAGACGACTAGAAAACAAAGAAGCAGAAAAAGAGAATAGTAAGAAAAGAAGAAAGCTGAACCAAAACAGTCGTTTTAGTTTTGACATTTTGACATGTCTGTACTCCTATGTTGACAACAAGGAACATCAGAAGTGAGATGTTCATGAACAGCCTTAACCTTTTCGTTCTGTGGATGGCATAAAGAGATAACCGTCTGCTTTTGAACGTTGGCTTCTTCTCTGTCTTATCTGCTCAGAGGAGATAGTAGTCCAGAAAGGGCTGTAGATATGCTTCAGCTTCCATAGATTTTCTTCTTTTTTTTCACTTTTATTCACTTTATAAGACGTAAAGTAGTAATCTTGTGTATTGTATTACTACCTTTTGCCATTTTATTTTCATTGTACAGATTAGTTTTTTTTCTTTTTTAATAATGCAGAAACCGGTTTCAAAAAAACCTTTCATGGCATTTTAATACAGATTTCAAGCTGAGCAGCAGCAAAAACAAATAATAGAGCCAAATAAGTAAAGTACTAAAATTCAATATTAAACAACATTTTGTAGTTTATGGTGGTCAATATCGCCCTCTGGTGATCATAAACTGTCTACAGACACTCGCGTGCACAGAAATACATGGTAAATGTTAATAAAAGCTTATTTTAGAAACATATTGCTATTTTGTAATGATTCAAACAGCACTTAGAGTTTCAATAATACATAAAGATTTAAAATAAAATGTGAAATTACTATACAATTAATAATTGACTAAGAGATGTTCAAAGTAAAGGCATGGAAGCCAAAAGGCATAAAAGAAAAAACACTAAAAATGTATACTAGAGATCAAAACTAGATTTATAATAATTTAATAA
>NW_015664312.1:997485-1001968 GCF_001515625.1 Sinocyclocheilus rhinocerous | reverse complement strand
ATATATATAATTTTTTTTTTTAATTTTTTCAAATGTTATGAATGAATTTCTTTTCTTGGAAAATTAAATTAAATATTGGTAGAAAATATATTGATGATATATTAGCAAATATACTTTTTGGCCATTTTCCTTATATTTTGAAATATAGTTAAAAGTATACTTTTTTATTTATTTATTTTATTTATTTATTTATGTTTGCCTTATGGGAAATACAAACCTATGCAGAATGCAGGAAGTCTATTTTGCATTAAGTCAGTGCGATATTATATAAACAAATATGTACTGAAAATCTTATCTTACTATTGCATCTATTTAGAGGTAATGTGAATGTTGAGCAGATCATGGTGTTCTGTCAAACAAAGGATGAACAGGATGAACACCACAGGATGAAGCTATTATCTTTGCCCGAAACAAGCAATAAACTACATCTAAACAGAAAGTAAAACAGATCCAAAACAAATCCAAACAAACAAATCATGAATCATGACACACGTGATTTAAGCTTAGATGCTGATTGAGGAGTTTGCTGTATGCTGAAGAGGATGGGATGACCAGGGTCTGGAGTAAAGCAGTGATGTCTGAGGTACCAAGCTCCAATCACATCAACTTTGAAGACATGCAGAGGTGGAGTGTCATTCGATTTGCACACAGGACTGCGAGGATGCCAGGGTCATGTGGAAGGATAGGCTCCTGTTGCTTGGACACCCTTGATAGAAGATCATGCATTATCTCTGCAGAAACACAACTTTGTAAACGTGTGTCTTTTGCACTAAAGATATGTCATGTGTTCAGTTCCTTAGAAAACACTCTTACACTCTTATAGAGAAGAGGCACAAAAGATCTTGCAATAATAATCCTAAAATAATCAAACATAATATAACAGAAGTATATAGTTGAACATGTGTATGTGTCATATAAATGCCCTGCATAAGTTTTGGAACAGTAAAGACAAAAATTGCTTTGTCTGCTATGGAGTCAAGACGTCTGCCAATATGATTAAAAGATGAATATGAGACAAAACTACAGAATGTCACATTTTATTATTAGCTGTTTCAACACATTCATGTTTTACCAAATAAAAAGGACAGCACTTTTAGAGTTTCATTCCCTAATCTGATGTGAACGTAAGTATTGGGACAGTTGAACTTATAGTATGCTGTGTTAAGTATATTGTTTCTGTATCACTCTTTTTTTCTGTATCACTCTTTTTTTCTGTATTACTCTTTTTAAGAGTATGCTACAGTGTACTTCTTTTTCACATAGGAATAAATGAATGTTACGTGAAAGATACATTTAAAATTTAAAAGAAAAACATTGGGTACACAACTATTATTATTATTATTAACACCAATACATTTCTTAAATTCATTAAAAATGTAAAGTTTGCAAAAGTCAGAAATATAAAAAAATATGCAGAGTAAACAGCACTGACATGTGCAACAGAATAGACCAACAAATGCAATGGAGACTGTAATAATTTACAAATGTGAGCTTTTCTAAAGAAGCAGTGTTTATTATTATTATTATTATTGCATCCATAACAGTTAGTGGCAAATTATAAGTGATGATATCAGTATATAATGTAATGTTTTTGAGTTGTTGCACAATACAGCTGTCATAATTATTCAACCCCTATTCAGCATTGCTGTTTTTAAGTCACTTAAACTGTATGTACTGTATGGCTTAGCTTGAGCTGTAACACATACATACATTAACTATTATAGAAAGTTTATTAATACCCATTTCAGTGATTCTGAGAATGTAAAGTTGATGAAAAATGAAGAAAAAACAATCAAATTGCCTCTAAACATTCATGTACAAAATTTTGCAACCCCAAAAGTCAAATTTGGTGCCGAATCTTTTAGTCTTTATAACCTCCCCTTCAAATTCCACCTCATATTTTCAATGAGATTGAAATCTGAAGACAGAACATTCTACAAACGATTCCCGAACCAAGCTTGAGTAGATTTGGATGTTTACTTTCTGCAGGAAAGTCCATTGATCCTCAAGCTTCAGTCTCTGCACCGAAAGCATCACAATCTTTGCCAAAATGGCCTGATACTTCAAAAAAAAATCCATGAGGTCCTTTACAGTCAAGATTTACACTTCCTGTAACATAGACTTTCTAATGTAATAAAACAATTTATTCTCTATCACTTTTGTGAGAGCTTTGTGCATGGGCTTAATGTATGTATGTGTTACAGCTCAAGCTAAGCCATACAGTACATACAGTTTAAAGCAGCACTATGTAACTTTTGGCGCTCTAGCGCTTAATAAACAGAACTGCACACATCCCGCGGAAGAACATTCCAACCGGAGCTACTTCTCTAAGTTTATGTCTATGGCGATTCACGCAGGTATGTGTTACTCCGCAGCGGTGACGACCCGACCAGGCTACAATAGTCCAAATATAAGTACTTATTATAAGTGTACCGTAGTGATTCGGAATAAGACAAAAACGCGGTTTGGAAGATGAATTCATGATGTACTCGCTCATTATATACATTTTGCAAACCTTGAAAACAGAAAAAGTTACATAGTGCTGCTTTAACTGATGCCTTTGTTGACTTGTTTTCATAACATGTTATTCTCGTCAGCAAAATTTCTTGCAGATCAAATAATTTTGATTGCAAATGTAATTGTGCACTGCCATTCATGTAAAGAAAAAAATCTGACTTTAGGCGCTGCAATTGTTCTGCTCTTGTTAAACCACTTGGGGGCGTTAATGGGCCATATTTATTCTCTCCTGTTTGTGGCTGAGAGATCTAGTTTATGAGGCTTCTGTGAAGTTTAAAACTCATTGGTCTTATTATTTGTTTATATATTTTATTGCTATTCTTATTCATGAATGTATATCTCATTTATTTATTTGTTTGTTTCTGAATGAATGAATGACAACAGGAAATATTGTTCTTTCCCTTGCAAATGGAAATGACCCTGATTCTTCATCCCAACCTAGAATAATCAAATTAAAATGAGGTTTTAATTAAACTGAACGTGCAACATTCAAACCTCCTTTCCTTACGTATCTTGATTTGACTGAACATGCATTTGTTTCAACTGGATAAGAATCTGTAATATTTCAGCAATTAGTAACTACAAATCTTCAGGGATGTGAAGTGTAGTGTTATTTGAATATATTACATTTAAAACAGATGTCAGATTGTATTTTAGCTCTGCGTTTAAAGAACAAACACACCGTCACCTAAAATATGAAGTATACTGGTGTTTTGTGTGATAGTTATCCATGCTGAAGCACAACACTGTAACTATGGAATGAGATAATGCACTGATGAAGACTACACAGTGCTGAAGGTGTTAGAAAGCAGGAACAGTCACACATGAAAGTGATGCAGCATGTAGGCCTGGACCTCACCCCCAAAACCTCTATCCGTCTAATGTCCAGGCAGAAAGAAGGTCTCATCCAGGGTCACTCTGAACACTTATCAGCACTTAGAGGTCTTGAAAGCTATTTTTTCTCACCCACTTGAGTCTGGTAATGGAAATAATTTTGGAGTTCACTTTGGAGCTGGATTTAAGGATGCAGGATTGTGACGTTTCACGTAGTTTTACCATAATAAGAAAGGGATTTGTGAATATATAAAAACAATATGTGACCCTGGACCACGTCATAAGGGTCCATTTTTTGAAATTGAGATGTATACATCATATGAAAGCTGAATAAATAAGCTTTCCATTGATGTATGGTTTGTTATGATAGGACAATATTTGGCTGAGATACAACTATTTGAACATCTGGAATCTGAGGGTGCAAAAAAATCAAAATATTGAGAAAATCACCTTTAAAGTTGTCCAAATGAAGTTCTTAGCAACGCATATTATTAATCAAAAAATTAAGTTTTGATATATTTACAGTAGGAAATTTACAAAATATCTTCATGGAACATGATCTTTACTTAATATCCTAATGATTTTTGGCATAAAAGAAAAATCAATAATTTTGACCCATACAATGTATTTTTGGCTATTGCTACAAATATCCCCCAGCGACTTAAGACTGCTTTTGTGCTCCAGGGTCACATATGTGAATTAAATTATGATCATGTAGAAGTATGAATGCATGACCAGTGACCATATCATATTTTTAAGACATTACAGGTAAAAACATTGTCTTTTTTCAGACCAGAAAGAAAGCATCCAAAATACACTTTTAAGTTTTTTTTTTAATTACACATTTATTTGTGCATGTGGATTTTAATAACAATAAATATCTTTAAATGCTGTTTTCCTTAAAATGATTTGTTTTTCTCATGCACCGAGCCTGAAATTTCTTCTTCAGGAGAACTTAGACAAAATTTTATAGTTTTATTCCCATCTATATTCTGAATGTTTGAGGTTTGTTTATATATTATTAGCATTTTATTCCTAAAACATGGTGGAATTTTTTTAGGCTGTTGGCAGAGATCCAAAATCACCTCTGTAAAAAATCTGAATGCAAAAAAAAAAAAAAAAAAAAAAAAGG
>NW_015664312.1:992258-996686 GCF_001515625.1 Sinocyclocheilus rhinocerous | reverse complement strand
GTCCAAATTAAGTTCTTAGCAATGCATATTACTAATAAAAAATTAAGTTTTGATATATTTACAGTAGGAAATTTACAAAATATCTTCATGGAACATGATCTTTACTTAATATCCTAATGATTTTTGGCATAAAAGAAAAATCAATAATTTTGACCCATACAATGTATTTTTGGCTATTGCTACAAATATCCCCCAGCGACTTAAGACTGCTTTTGTGCTCCAGGGTCACATATGTGAATTAAATTATGATCATGTAGAAGTATGAATGCATGACCAGTGACCATATCATATTTTTAAGACATTACAGGTAAAAACATTGTCTTTTTTCAGACCAGAAAGAAAGCATCCAAAATACACTTTTAAGTTTTTTTTTTAATTACACATTTATTTGTGCATGTGGATTTTAATAACAATAAATATCTTTAAATGCTGTTTTCCTTAAAATGATTTGTTTTTCTCATGCACCGAGCCTGAAATTTCTTCTTCAGGAGAACTTAGACAAAATTTTATAGTTTTATTCCCATCTATATTCTGAATGTTTGAGGTTTGTTTATATATTATTAGCATTTTATTCCTAAAACATGGTGGAATTTTTTTAGGCTGTTGGCAGAGATCCAAAATCACCTCTGTAAAAAATCTGAATGCAAAAAAAAAAAAAAAAAAAAAAAAAGGATTTTTGACCCTGGCCTCAATATAAATGTCCAGATTTCTGAACAAATTAGTGCATATTAGTCAGTCAGTCAGTCAGTCAGTCAATATTATTTATAGAGCACATTTAAAAACAACAGCTGTTGGCCAAAGTGCTGTACAAAATTTAAGCATATACCAAAATACAAAAGTAAACATAGAACACAGCGACAGATAGTACACTACAGTTATGCCACTGCGCTTACTTATGACCATATGCAACAGTAAATAAATAAGTTTTAAGAAGAGACTTAAAATCAGCGTATGTTGGTGCAGTTCTTATATAGGGTGGCAACATGTTCCATAGCTGAAGAGCAGCCACTGAAAAGGCACAATCTCCTTTTTTATACTTATATTAATTAGATAATTCATTATTTGCATAATTGCACAGCATTTCAGAAAACTTAATACAAAAAAAAGTCGTAATGTACTGTGATTAATCAAGTGGTGAAATATGTGGGGTTTTTTTTTTTCAACATTCACCTGTGCCATCTTGCCTTAAATTGTGGCCTTGATAATAAGGCTGTTAATTGAGATTGTAAAAAAAGAAGCATAGTCACTCACAGATAATAGATTTATAATATTGTCCAATCTCAAACTTTAAGGGTAATAACGTAATGATTGCTTATACAACAGTATAAAAAAGGTTAATATTCAATAACTTACATTTTAGACACAATTGTCCAGTTACTTTGTCTATTTTTTGCTCCACCAACAAAAAAAAAATCTAAAGAAGGCAAAAGCAGAAACTATGGAAGCACATTTCTGCCTTGGAATAAACATAAAAAAGGTAATTGTGACTTTTTTTCCTCACAATTCCGAGTTTACATCTCACAATTCTAAGTTTATATCTTGCGATTATTTTTTTCCTTCTGAATTCGGAGTTTACATCTTGCAGTTCTGTTTTTGTTTTTTGTGACTTTTTATCTAACAATCATGTCATGGCAATTAATCAGTCTCACCTGTTGCTTGTTAGTGCTTTTGCTGCGTTCAAGTCCTCCTGGGACGTTCGTATTTACGAGTTGACAAGTCGTAATTACGACGTCAGGTGCGTTCAAGTCAGTTTAGTTGGCACAAGATGGCGGTGTACCTTCTTTTAATAAATTACAAGAAAATACAACAGGGTCTGCATTTTTTTACTTGGATTTCAGCTGCGTAACAAGAACATGACCAATTTAAGTTTATAGGACAACTAAACTATCAATTTAAACAAAAATTTACCGTCAACTACAGACGCTGCATCCATCGAGTCTGCCATGTTTCTTATTGACACGCCAACTCGGAAACTCGGGGCTTAAAGAAAATTTCGAGTTTCCCACTCGTTATAACGACTTTGTGGTGGCCTTCATGTGCGTTCAACTCGTAAATACGATCTATCCGACATGACTTGAACGCACCATTTGTTCTCCTGTGTGTTAATAGCCCTTGTGTTTCATTTGCACTTCGTCAGTCAATGTTTGCTGTTAGTTTCGTGTGCCTTCCTGTTCTCTACGAGACAAATGTTCTCTACATGACAAGACTTTGATCTTTCTTTTATTGCAAGAGTATTGCTTAACATAAATAAGGCAACAACAAATGTTTCAAATGGAAGATATACAGCGAAAAAACTCCAAACAGTTTTACAACATGTCCAATAAAAGGTGCTACTTTAAAGGCCTAATGATATGCTTTCATAGTGGCACACGGGCGCCTGCGTGCAGGTTTCTGAAAAGTAAGCCACCTCTGAAACAGAAAGAAATGAAGAAAAGACAGAGGCTGCATGAGCAAGTCATTAATAAGCCTTGAAGAAAGACAGAGAAGAGAAACATGTCAGACGTGACGTGCAGATGAAAGAACCAGAGGCAGGCGGTTAGTGTCATGCAGCGTGCATTTACACAGGCTCTGGAAGGTCAAAGACACTACGAGTGACTGCAGAAAGTGACCTTGCAGACGATCACCTTTGGATCAGCATTGCTCACAGCAAGTCAGGAGGAGACTCAGTGGAGAGGTTGAAAAGGACTACAAGTGAATAAAAAAGGAGAAGCATACATGAGAAGTGACTCATATTAAAACGCAGCCTGTAAACAGTGTTTCGAAATTAGCTGCTAATGCACAAAAATGGATTTAATTATCCGTGCTTTATTTTCATGCATGTCATTTGATGATCAATCTGCAATCACTATCCATGCCAATAAACAGATCAAAATCGAACAATCGTCTTCCAGTGTCAACAAAAAGTATGTTTCATATTATTAATACTTCTCAGTAAGTTCTGACTGGAAAAATGTGCATTTTAATTGCACTTAAATGTGTTACTGTAAATTCTCTAAGTACAGAATTATCCTGCCCTCAGACAGTACATTATACGTAGCAAATTACATCAAAAGAAACCGCAGTAACAGTCCAGTGAATCAAATGAGAGGACGTTTACAAGAATGCCAAGTAGTGTTTCTGCCACGACTCATAGTGAGACAAGTCTTTCATTCAAACCAAAGCTACTATACTGGTGCATTAGTAGTTTGATGGTGCATGTAACGTGACACAAATCTGAGTGACACAAAACAGGATGTGCATTTGGAACCGTTGAGTGGCTCTGCATGAGAACTATATACAAATAAGCCTGAGAACAAAGTATAATGCTTCCATATTTGCTCTTTGTTACATAGAGGGATGCTCGATCTCTTTAGTCATGTTAGCCAGTAAATGTGACTTTTTCATGTTATCTGTATCGGTCCAATATGTAAAATAAGCTGATAGGCCTATATTTAATTGAAAAATTATGGCCAAATGATCATAGGACCCCACATAAAAATTTAAAAAAAAATAAATAAATGTTTAATCAGAGCCTGTAGGATTTATTTTTGTTATTATTGCTTTATTTTAAATTATTGTTTATTTTTATTATTTGTTATATAATCGTTGTTAAACATAGGCATGTATAATTTCTTTATTCCAATGGTTCATAGTATGTCAATTTGTTATATGATTTTAGGAAAACAATCATTATGTACAGTATGTATGCATGTATGTATGCATGTATTTATTTTCTTTTTTTTTTTTCCTGTTGTTGCACCTCATTTAAATCTGGATTTTTAAGGTGAGCATTTTTTGTAATCAATCTCACAAAACATTGATATGTAATATCACCCAACATTTTGACTTCAAAATATAAATAATTATTGCTATCTGCTAAAATGTCCATAACGGTGCATCCCTAGTTACATATACACCACATGTGTAAGAGCATAGACAGTCTCAGCTTAGAGCTTACAGTTAAACTTTAAGTTAAGCTCTATGGACCACGGGCCTGTACCATGATGGTGGCTGAACAAACTCGGAGTTACAGGATTAGTTTTGAGGTGACAAAACCAAACCAGTCCAATCCGGCTTTGTTGGTACCATGAAGCTGATCATCAACTTTCTCTGTCAACTCAGGCTTGATCCTAAATTCTGTGATCCGTGAGCACGTGTACACGAAAGAGTGACGTCATCAGTAATGAACAGCCAATCACATGCCTCGTCCTTTAATTTGGAGTAAGAGAAACTGGGGGAGTGGCTTTATTGCATCAGAGATGTGTCATTTTGCTTGAAGCTGATTGGTCAGATTTCGGTTTGAGATCTCTAAACCAGAACATAACCTGCCTCAGAGCAGGTTAGCTGTGGAGTGTAAGCAGGGGCGTAGCCATCATTTCAGAAGTGAGTGGGACAGAAATTATATATATATATATATATATATAACATTACAATATAACATTTCTGTAA
>NW_015664312.1:991051-991200 GCF_001515625.1 Sinocyclocheilus rhinocerous | reverse complement strand
AGTTATTTTAAATAGCCTAGTAAATAAAAATATTTAAAATATTTTTTTGCTGTACTTTGGATCAAATAAATGCAGGCTTGGTGAACAGAAGAGACAAACATTAAAAAACCATATTGTCGCAATCGTATGTTTAAAGTCTTCATGTTTCC
>NW_015664312.1:987605-991032 GCF_001515625.1 Sinocyclocheilus rhinocerous | reverse complement strand
AAATAGAAAACAGTTATTTGAAATAGCCTTGTAAAAATATTTGTACTTAGCACTGCATTGTTCATATACTTTATTTATTACCTGGAGATGACTTGACAAACACAAATAAACCATATTGTCGCAATCGTATGTTTAAAGTCTTCATGTTTCCAAACGTTTCTTTTTCTGAAAACAACCGCTGGACGGTTTTGTCCACGTTAGGAATTTCCTCTTTCTGCTTCTGACTTTCTGTGCGAGAGCGCCCTCCGGCTACGAGTATGAATGAAACACACTGCACGAGTGTTTAGCGCTCCGTGATGTTCATCTCGCCTTATTCTGGGTCCGAATAAAACATCAGATCATGCACCGACTATACTGTCTCTTTGAATTTAAATCTATATTTATTCACACCGGCTCTTGAAAACCTCTATGCGAACACACTTGCCCGAAAAAGTGCGGGGGACGAATGTACGTGATATTAAAAGTGGGGGGTACACGTCCCCCGCGTCCCCCGCGTAATCTACGCCCCTGAGTGTAAATTACTAAGGCAATGAATGCCGCTAAAAGCCAAGCCACTTTCATGGTACCTAAAACCCAGGATTGGTGCAAACTAAACTGAAACTTACCTGGCTAGCCAGCTAAACCGGCTTCATGGTACAGGCCCCACATCTGTGATATACAGATTAACACAGAAAATAATTGCATAAACCAGCAACATTTACAGTAATGCACTTACAATGGAAGCCTATAGAACAAGACAATATACAGGAATTAACAATAAAATACAAAATGATCACGCGGTTTTGAAAGTGCACCCACAAGACAGCACATTGTGTTAAAATAGACTAGTATGTTAAAACCACTAAAAATGTCCATTTTAAAGCTCAGATAACACCCTTTTGTTCTGATGAATTACTACAGGCACTTTGATAGAAATATGAGATGCACATTTCTGCTTTAAAAACCCTCTGCAATATCTTGTTCCATAGACTTCCATTGTAATTCTTGTTTGTTTTAACAATATGAAGGATGAAATGCAGTTATTTTTTGTGGTAGTCGACAACATTTTTCACAGATGCTATCAATAGATTAGCTTGTGTTGAACCCGGAACGTTCCTTTTAACAGCCATGCTGTATGTTTTTCATAAGAAGTGTAAACGTGCGAGAAGAATGTGACTTCCATGTTCCTGAATGGCTAACAGAGTAGACGAGACGTGTTTGCAGCTTGATCGGTCAGGTTTTGTAAACTTGTAGTCTCAACAAAGAACGTTCATTAATAATTAAAAGCAGAACGTCACTCTTAATCGTGCATATGAAGGCAGCTCACTCATTAAAGTGCTTAAAGTTCACTCCGTGTTTGACACTTTTTTTTCTCTTTACTCAAATCTTTATAACTGAGGAAGGCTTTGGTATTTTGTGCACAATCCCAACCAGGCCATTTCATTTCTACTCTCTGAAAAAGTAACATCTGCTACTTTCTATCTCAAGGTTGTTCTATGTGTTTTTCAGTTTTGAATAAATATCCACAATCATTTTCAACTACATATTAACCCTTTTAAAGGGACCTGATGATGTTTCTCTCACACTAAGACCCAGTGGCCCATGTGCTCTTCCAGCCAGTGCTGCAGAGGCTGTAGATTGAGAGGTCCGGCCTCTGCGTACATTTGGACGAGCTGTTCATGGAGAACAGCGAGCAGAGGCAGACTCACACTGAGCAGTTCATACAGGAAGGCGTAATCCTCGGCATTATCCCTCAGGTGGACTCCTGTGGCCCACGCTTTACCATGCAGCCAGTTAAACACACGATGAGGCACAGCACACACATGCAGCGGCCAGTGCAGGCTTCTCTTCAGTGAGGACAGGATACCTGGAGACTCTTCCTGGAGATGATGCTCACGTCCCTCTGGACTCCAGCTGGACCCGTTGTGAGAGTCGGCATTACACATCTGAATAAAAGAATATTAATAAAGGTGTGCTGTAAGACAACTATCAACAGATGAAGCATAAATGAGTTTTTACCGTGTGTAGAATTTGTGTCCTCCCATTCTTCACTAAGGGTTTCCTTTGTGCAAAGTGGAGTTTGCAGTACAACTTTCCTACAGGAGCAAAAGAAACCATTATAATCCATTAGTGTAAAGCTGCAGTCACATTTACCATTGCCCTGTGAAATTTTATGGGTAAAATCCAGTCATCCAGTGGACATGGCCTTTTCACCTAATGCAGAACGCTCATTTGAGCTATTCATGGAAATATCCACGTGCAATGTTTATTTATTTATTTCTCACTCTTAATAATCATTTTATTTGTTGAATAGAATGAATGAGTTCATTTGATTCACACTGTATGTTTCAATTAATCAAAGTGTGAAAAATGTGGGAAAATATATTTAAGGTTGCTGTGACAAAAAGTTTGGAAATGCTCAACTTCATGCAAATGTCAAGTGAAAAACACCAGGCGGCAGCCAATCGCTGTCAGGAGCAGGTAGAGACGGGTTTTTTTTTAATTGCAGTTTATGCGAGTGTTTCTGATGGATTATGTGTAAATCATATTGTTTACATGCAGTTGTTACATATATGTTTAATATTGTAGTTTGGCCGCTGTCATTGTGAATAGACTAGCCAGGTTTACAAATGTTTATTAATTTGACACGTTATCCTGACTTTAGACATTCAGAAACAATGCCTGCATCTTTCAAAACTGTAATCTTGTGTATATATTATATTTGCTGTGTACTGAAAATGAAAAACTATAAAATAAACTACACAAACTATAAATAAATATGAAAAAAATCCCTATAAGAATGGAGTTGGTACTATATTTAGTACTTAAGCAGTTCTAGTTTTTTAGACTGTTTATAATAGCAACTTTTTAGTCAGGCTCTTAAACACCGTATTTATTCACAGATTACTACATACGATTTTAATAAACAACTTGGATGCTAACTACTGTCAGATTCTCCTTGCAACCGCTTGTGTCTGTGGGCTGACCTCTTTTTGCAATATAACAGATGGCCTGGAAATTAATGGCATACAGTAGTCTACCCAAATAGTCTGTCATACAAAGTTAAAGTTTAAGAAGAATTGGAATATAGTAATTTGGACTACTTTCATGGTGATTTGTGCCATTTTTAGAACTTGACAGCTTTAGTTCCTATTCACCTTCATTGTATAGTAGGGCTGGGTTTTGACACAAATTTCACGATTCGATTCGATTCTCATTCACAAGCTTGCGATTCGATTCGATTCGATTATTTTTGATATATATCAGGTACAGTACATGCCAAATTTTCTTTTGGAAAAAAACCCCCCAACTAATGCTGTAAAATATACATGAGAGTCAGTTGGTACTACATTACTATAATACTGAAGGTTAAAATTGACTGATTTATTAAAATTACACTTAATGAAGTTTTTAAAATAATAAAGTTACAATTACATAATAATATTTC
>NW_015664312.1:985325-987118 GCF_001515625.1 Sinocyclocheilus rhinocerous | reverse complement strand
TGCGTACATTTGGACGAGCTGTTCATGGAGAACAGCGAGCAGAGGCAGACTCACACTGAGCAGTTCATACAGGAAGGCGTAATCCTCGGCATTATCCCTCAGGTGGACTCCTGTGGCCCACGCTTTACCATGCAGCCAGTTAAACACACGATGAGGCACAGCACACACATGCAGCGGCCAGTGCAGGCTTCTCTTCAGTGAGGACAGGATACCTGGAGACTCTTCCTGGAGATGATGCTCACGTCCCTCTGGACTCCAGCTGGACCCGTTGTGAGAGTCGGCATTACACATCTGAATAAAAGAATATTAATAAAGGTGTGCTGTAAGACAACTATCAACAGATGAAGCATAAATGAGTTTTTACCGTGTGTAGAATTTGTGTCCTCCCATTCTTCACTAAGGGTTTCCTTTGTGCAAAGTGGAGTTTGCAGTACAACTTTCCTACAGGAGCAAAAGAAACCATTATAATCCATTAGTGTAAAGCTGCAGTCACATTTACCATTGCCCTGTGAAATTTTATGGGTAAAACCCAGTCATCCAGTGGACATGGCCTTTTCACCTAATGCAGAACGCTCATTTGAGCTATTCATGGAAATATCCACGTGCAATGTTTATTTATTTATTTCTCACTCTTAATAATCATTTTATTTGTTGAATAGAATGAATGAGTTCATTTGATTCACACTGTATGTTTCAATTAATCAAAGTGTGAAAAATGTGGGAAAATATATTTAAGGTTGCTGTGACAAAAAGTTTGGAAATGCTCAACTTCATGCAAATGTCAAGTGAAAAACACCAGGCGGCAGCCAATCGCTGTCAGGAGCAGGTAGAGACGGTTTTTTTTTTAATTGCAGTTTATGCGAGTGTTTCTGATGGATTATGTGTAAATCATATTGTTTACATGCAGTTGTTACATATATGTTTAATATTGTAGTTTGGCCGCTGTCATTGTGAATAGACTAGCCAGGTTTACAAATGTTTATTAATTTGACACGTTATCCTGACTTTAGACATTCAGAAACAATGCCTGCATCTTTCAAAACTGTAATCTTGTGTATATATTATATTTGCTGTGTACTGAAAATGAAAAACTATAAAATAAACTACACAAACTATAAATAAATATGAAAAAAATCCCTATAAGAATGGAGTTGGTACTATATTTAGTACTTAAGCAGTTCTAGTTTTTTAGACTGTTTATAATAGCAACAGGCTCTTAAGGCTCTTAAACACCGTATTTATTCACAGATTACTACATACGATTTTAATAAACAACTTGTACTGTCAGAACTGTCAGATTCTCCTTGCAACCGCTTGTGTCTGTGGGCTGACCTCTTTTTGCAATATAACAGATGGCCTGGAAATTAATGGCATACAGTAGTCTACCCAAATAGTCTGTCATACAAAGTTAAAGTTTAAGAAGAATTGGAATATAGTAATTTGGACTACTTTCATGGTGATTTGTGCCATTTTTAGAACTTGACAGCTTTAGTTCCTATTCACCTTCATTGTATAGTAGGGCTGGGTTTTGACACAAATTTCACGATTCGATTCGATTCTCATTCACAAGCTTGCGATTCGATTCGATTCGATTATTTTTGATATATATCAGGTACAGTACATGCCAAATTTTCTTTTGGAAAAAAACCCCCCAACTAATGCTGTAAAATATACATGAGAGTCAGTTGGTACTACATTACTATAATATTGAAGGTTAAAATTAACTGATTTGTTAAAATGACACTTAATGAAGTTTTTAAAATAATAAAGTTACAATTACATAATAATATTTC
>NW_015664312.1:982324-985176 GCF_001515625.1 Sinocyclocheilus rhinocerous | reverse complement strand
AAATGCCCCTCTCTACAGTTTATTTTTCTATCTGACTAATGAGTTTATGGTCACCAATATGTTTTTTCTGAGGTAAATGTGGCATTACGTGACATTGTTTACAAGCCGTTATATTGACGTCTTTGCGCGGCTGAAACACAGATTGAGCGATTATATGAGACAGGATACGGCTTGTAAAGTTATACTCTTTCTTTTATCTTACCTTCGGATGTTTAGTCATGTTTATTTTGTGCTGAAACTGGTATTAATGTGGAGGAGATGATCAGTTCACGTGCGCCTCGCGCTGCCGCGTCTGTTGAACTGTGGCGCGCTACAGCGATCTGTCACTCCACATTAAACAGCGCCAAAACGGCATTTATTTTTTGAATACTGAAATACAATGGACAGAATTTGAATTATTGACATATATTGGATGGGAAGTGCCCTTCAATGTTCCGTCCATTAACTGAAAACAGGCTAAACTAATCGATTCTTGGGATTTAAGAATCTATATCGTTCCGTAAAAATGAGAATCGATTAATATCGAGATATCGATATTTTTTACCCAGCCCTATTTGTATAGTAAAAGGCAGCCTGGACATTCCGCTAAAAATCTTTTGTATTCCACAGATGAAAATTAAACCATACAGGTTTTATGCAACATGAGGGTGAGTAAATGATGATTTAATACTCATTTTAGGGTTAACTAATCATTTCATGAGAAACAGTGAGAATGCAGTACAGGTCCTTCACAGTACCTTCCTCTGAATCGAAGGAATGTCCTCCCTGGCTCAGCGGAGCTCTGCAGATATGACAGCGGAAACATTCCCTGTGGAAGCGGAATCCCTCCGCGCTGAGCCTCTCCACTACAAACACCCGTTTCTTACACGCATGGCACACATCTCCCAGACTCTGAAATTCTCTTTTTAAGGAAGGCTAGGGGGAAAAAAAGAAAGAAACAAAGAAACAAAAACCATTTAAGATTGTGTTGATTAAAACATGTTTAAAATAACCCTGAGAATAACATCCACACTGACTGAGCTGTCATGGAAAATATCATATCTAAAACATTACACTGAGAATCCTAATGTGATGAAATACTTCTAGTTTTGCAGTATACAGTACCTGGATGACCTACTGCAATGGCCAAAAATATACAGTATATCTTCAAACAGTGCTGGGTACTGTATCCCACAATGCACTCACTGTGCATGATTTGACTTTTCAGTTTGGCTCATAGTGATGAACGAGCCAAAAGTCATTTCAGACATGAAACATCTTTTCTGACTCATTATTTGATTCAATGTTTTAAAATTGCATTAAAAGTGCAAAATAACCATATTTATTTTTGAGTTAATAATATGGACGCCACATAATGACTTCAACATGCAAAATGCAGGTTATGTGACATTTGAAATGGTGCTGCATTTTTCATATTTATTCACATACCATTTTTGGAAAGCAGTAGGCAGTATACAGTATTTACATTGCTGTACAGTATGTAAACCTCTATGAGAGATTTTATCTAATTTACTCAATTTAGAAGAGTAACCATGGTAACATTTTTGGAGCTTGATAGTCCCAGTTCACATTTGCTTTTAATGTATGGAAATCATCTCCTGTATTCCAGGGAAGTAAGAAAGTCATACAAGTTTGTAACATCATTAAGGTGAGTAAATGATGACAAAACTGTACATGTTAACATGAGCTTAACTGCACAGGATGAGCTCATAAAATTCCTAATTTAATTCATAATTGTTTTTAGATTAAAAATAACTAAACAGTTGATCTGTGGCTTACCGGAGGGTCTGAGTTGTTTGCCTGGGGCCTATGATCATTTTCATAGAGGGTAACCAGACTGTCAGCTCTAGCGCCCACTATCAGAGACACTTTGCCTACTGTGTGCTACCAGCCAATGGGAGAGCAGGGACAGAAAGTGAAGAAAAGAGAATGAAACAGAAGGATAAAGCAATATAAGGCAGAGCATGAGAGGACATGCTGGGGAAAATCAGAGAGAAAAGAATTCAGAATATTTTTAACACCTTTCTGTCAAACAACAAGTCTGACCGATTAGATAGCTTCTTTCGAAACGGACTGCATTGCTCTATTCCATAACTCACTGAGCTGCATAAATAGGCACCATCTTAAAGCATCACAGGAATATGGTGTAAAACAGGCAAGATGCATCAAGCACCCCTCCTTGTTTTTTTTGTGTGCAAATTTTATGGTAGCATTGCACTTATCCTTGTTAGCTTAGCAACATGCTAACATCAGACTACTGAAACGAGTATGTTTTGTTTCCTGTGCAGAGTGATATGTGCCAATGGCGTTTACGTAACTCAGGCTCATTGGAAATATATGACTCTGGCTACATTTCTACAAAAGAACTTAGAAATAAGTTGTTTCAGGTACATTTTGCTACATTATTCAGGTGACACGTCCACTATAACACTTTCATTTTTTTCTCCATTGCAGATGCAGATTTATTAAACAGCAGTGTCTTGAAAAATTAAAATAAAAACGCATTTGCTAAAGCAACCATGCTGCTTTAGCTCCCTTCGAGGCTTTGAGCTCTTTTGTTGAGTGTCATGACTCGTGTTCGAAGTGACTCGTACCCAAGCTCTCCACCTGGTAAATGCAGTGCAGTACTAGGTGAGCTACCGAGCAAGTTTACTATGTCAGAAAATCCATATATATGGAGCTGCTTATGTGCTGCTTAAAGGGGTCATATGATGTTATTTTAAAGATCATTATTTTGTGTATTTGGTGTAACAGAATATGTTGACATGCTTTAATGTTCAAAAAAACACATTATTTTTCAAATACTGTACATTATTGTAGGTCCTCTATGCCCCGCCTCTCTCAAACACGTC
>NW_015664312.1:976263-981736 GCF_001515625.1 Sinocyclocheilus rhinocerous | reverse complement strand
TGTGTATATATATATATATATATATATACACAATTCTATGTTGTTGTTTTTTTTTACCTAGAATTATGTTATAGAACTAGTTTGTTACACCACCAAGTATTTAGTAAACTGTCTATTTTTCAAATGTAATCATTCTTTTCTTTTAGGTGTTAAACTTTTTACAGTGGAAAAATATACTTTCCATACAGTACCTTGAAAAAAACAGAAACGCTGTCTATATACAGTAACATGAAAACATGTTGGTTTACCTTTCCAAATAGTCACAGAAAAGGCAAAACAGGAAGTTTAGATGGTGCCATGATACCTTATCATTAACTTTTATAAAGAATATCTCTTTGGATTTGAGACTTTAGTCTTTGCAACTTTACAGATCTTCTTTATGCACCAAGAGCTTGTAACACTCCAAAGAGAAAGGAAAACTTGAAATCGCATCATATGACCCCTTTAAGTCAAAATGTTTTAATTTACAAATCAGGTACTGTGGTAAAAGTATACTGAAGTTATAAAATATTATTGTGTAAGTAACCACCTAAAAAACTTTTTTCCCTGTACCTTTTTAACCTTCCCCTGTAATCATAATTTGTATAAATAGGAACAAATTTTGTTGGTCTTTTACTGCCTCAAGTTAATTTCAGCTGGAAACTGCAGTGAAATGCATGCACAGGTATGCTTTTGCAGAAATGTAGCTGGAGTCACATTATTCACTCATGCCTGGATTGCATCTGTAGAATGTAGGCATCTTATTAGGTTTTTAGAACTGAGCCCATGCCTTTTAGCTCACAATGAGGGTTGTCGGTCATTCCTGAGATACTTCTAAAAGCATCCCGTGAAACTTGAAAAACTCCTATGTTGAGACGATTATGTAATGATCCAGTCACTTTTGAACTGTTCAGTGGGTGGAGCTAGAGTTTCAGGTCAGGCATCTGGCAATGGAAGAGAGGACTTTTGGAATGCTCTCTCTCCCTGTGGTCAGCTGGAATGTATGGCTGCTTACAGCCAAGTGTGTGTTACACTGGCACGTTCTCATTAGAAAACCAACCATGTGAAGAGAGACAGTCCATCAAAGAGAGCTGCCGCCCTGATCAGTGCTCTCCAGTCCTGCCTACAACATGCCAACAATCTCCCGGAAGACTCATTCCAGACAGACTGCACATCATGCGAGTCCTGAGAGACTGTGGATAAGTGTCATTCCGCAGATATGGTCATATACCTGTTTGGGAGCATACGAGTCTCCATTTGACTGAGGAACGACTGTTTGTTTTCTTACAGTAAAGGATGTTGTGCTACTGCTGGTGGCAGACTGAAATGTAGATTTGAGAGTTTATTGCAGCAAATGTTGTGATCATCTTTGGTTAAGTTATAGGAAAGATTTACCCAAAAAATGAATAATGCTCCAAAACTGTATGACTTTCTTTTTACCATGGAACTCAAAAGGAGAAATTCCCAAGCTGGTTCTTTCCAAGAAAGCATTCTTGTTTTATTTGGTCTTTCAAACTCCAAAAATGATAATACCAAAGTACCATAAAAGTAGGATTATTGGAGTATGTTTTACAAGAAAATGCTATTTCAGTTTTTATACTTCAAAATTTCATGCATAATTCAATGTTACTTGTTAAATTACTTGTGAAATTTACTAGCAATTTCTGAGTGAATATTGTTTTAAAAGTAATTATTACATCTTAAAGTCCTTCTTCACTGAAACTCTTAAATCTCTGAGACATGCGAGACATTTCTTCCATGGTAGAAATAAAGCTATACAGGTTTGGAACGACATGAGGGAGAGTAAATAACAATAGCAGTTTCATTTGTGGGCAAACTTTTCACTTTCAATCAATTAATCAAACAATTATCCTGACAAACACTCACCATCTGAGAGTTACTCTTTGCTTCTCCTTGCATGTTTATGCCATAAAGTATTTCTGGCTTTAATTTACTGCTTTAAAAGAGACATGAGGAGAGTGATACTCAATATGTTAATAATAAATGACTCTGAAAGGCCTGAGAATTATTGAAGACAAACAGGAAGTGTGTTAAAGGTAAAATCACTGCTATACCTTAATGAGGAAGCAGAGGAGAATGTAAAGGAAAGATGGAGAGGAGCAGTGCATTCTGGGATGGGGTGAAATGTTATGGAGTTAGATTGATGAGGATGGATAGAGGAAGAACTGGTCTGTCCAGGGCAGAGATGGAGAGACAGATTAGACAACAGAATTATGAAGATTTTGATTATATGTAGAATAAAATTAAATTGCACTTTAAATTGGAGATTACGCTCTAATATTATTAAAGTATCGCTAAGTAATTTTTGCTCACTGGTCTTGGACATTACACTGTGTGATGCTGCATTCATACAGAATAGTGTCAAAGTTTTTCAGTCACTGATTGAGCCACTGTAAGAAAATACCCTATTCACAGACACCTTTGGTACTTAAGATAAATTTATTTAGTGTCTGATAAGGAAGGAATAACTCATAACAGACTGTACAATCACTGGAAATTAAGTGGTAATGCCAATATACCTTGAGTGTGTATTTATTTTTAATAATTCAATGTCTCGAGTCATTTATTCTGTTTATCCATGATACCTTATCAGGTGCTTTAAAGTTTCTAAAGTTTCTTTAAACTATCTGTGTTTCGTTCTGATGGCTAAAATGAGACAATCTGCGACTGCTTATCCGTAACCACAAATTAAATCCCATTCAATATGTCATTGAGCATACAGTAATGATAACTAACCTACAATTATTTTGAAGATTGACTAAGCCGGTGACCTCCAGCATGCCAGATGTCAAAACACTTAGGCTAAATCCCTCTCCACTGTAATTATATTTCCTAACTTACTGTAACTGAGCGACAAGGGAACACTCACCAGATGGGACGGGCTCATTGTTTCTCCCTGTATCTCCTTTGTAAAATGCTGCACATGTAATGGTTTAATTTTAGACACCTTAACCAAACGGAAACCAATGGAAGAGGAGAAAAAGTACGAATTAGATTCAGCAGACTGGGACAGATTGTAACATTTTGCACGTGCCCTTACCTGCTGCAACAGCAGAGAGGGATAGGAGGAAATGAGAGGAGGAGGACAGGAAGCAGCAGTGCGTTAAAGTTTCTGTTTTCCTCCGACTGGGGGATCTGGGTTTCGCTCTGATGCCTAAAATGAGACGTTCTGCGACTGCTTAACTGTAACCACAAATTAAATCCCATTCAATATGTCATAAAGCCGCACTCTGAGCATACAGTAATGATAACTAACCTACAATTATTTAGAAGATTGCCTAAGCCGGTGACCTCCAGCATGCCAGATGTCAAAACACTTACACTAAATCCCTCTCCACTGTAATTATATTTCCTAACTTAGCTGAGTGACGAGAGAACACTCACCAGATGGGAAGAACTCACTGTTTCTCCCTGTATCTCCTTTATAAAGTGCTTCACATGTAATGGTTTGGTTTTAGACACCTTAATCAAATGGATGCCAGTGGAAGAGGAGAAAAAGTAAGAATTAGATTCAGCAGACTGGGACAGAGTGTAAAATATGCACGTGCCCTTACCTGCTGCAACAGCAGAGAGGGATAGGATGAAATGAGTGGAGGAGGACAGGAAGCAGCAGTGCATTGTGGGAGAGGGCATGAAGGGGTGGTCAATGGGATGGAATGAGGGAAATGGAGAGATGAAGAGTGAGGCTGCACAGACACAAGTCATGAAGAGAGAGAGAGAGAGAGAGAGAGGGAGAGAGCAAATTGGATTATGGAGTAGAATGGATAGGTTGAAGAAGATCTTCAAGGTGATGCTCAAGATTCTTTTATCTGAGCTTTCAAAATTTTGGTTTTCTTTGGCGAAGCTGTGCCAAGAACCTGATCTGACTCAAATAAAATCATAAATAAAAAAACATCTATGATGAATCAGTGATCCCAGTGTCACTCAACATAATTTGATCCAGTTGATCCAGTGTGATGGTTTAATTTTAGACACCTTAACCAAACGGATACCAATGGAAGAGGAGAAAAAGTACGAATTAGATTCAGCAGACTGGGACAGATTGTAACATTTTGCACGTGCCCTTACCTGCTGCAACAGCAGAGAGGGATAGGAGGAAATGAGAGGAGGAGGACAGGAAGCAGCAGTGCATTGTGGGAGAGGGCATGAAGGGGTGGTCAGTGGGATGGAATGAGGGAAATGGAGAGATGAAGAGTGAGGCTGCACAGACACAAGTCATGAAGAGAGAGAGAGAGAACAAGTTTAGTAGCAAAATGGATGGGTTGAAGAAGACATTCAAGGTGATGATCAGATTCTTTTATCTGAGCTTTCAAAATGCTGGTTTTCTTTGGTAGAGATGTGCCAAGGATCTGATTTGACTGAATTAAAATCATAAATAAAAAAAATAAAAAAATCTGTGATCCCAGTGTCACTCAACACAATTTGATCTTGTACCAGTTACTTTAAGCTACAATATGGGGTGCTGTGTGTACATTAATGAGGAAAAAAAATTAACTTAAATGATTTTAGCAAATGGCTGCAATATAACAAAGAGTGAAAAATTTAAGGGGGTCTGAATACTTTCCGTACCCACTGTATGTATATTTTTATGCATAGCAATACTGTCTATTGTATTCTCTCTTGTCTATAGTCTGTGGAAACACAGCTGGATTTTCATACAAACTTGCACAAATGACAGTAAACAACAATGACTTTTGATGATTAAAATGTTCCTGTGTGACGCTAATCGAGTGCAACAGTCCAGAAGTAAAAACTCTTCTCTATAGGAAAATGTATTTTTAACAACAACTTATAAACCTTTAAAGACGGGTTGTGAGCTCTGAGGTTGTTAATCGACAGTAAATGATTTTGTTAAAGCCATCTGTTCACATTATTTTTAGAATCAAGTTTAACAGTGGAAATCATGATGAAAAACTACATTACCCATAATTCGGTCCAGAAAATTCCACCAATCAGAGAGTTGTGTTAAGCAAATCACACCAAAAGAGCTCAGCAGTAATCAACGTCGACCTTGACGTAATCGAGTCGATCTAGCTCATTTTCAAATGCTTTTTTGCTTCAAATAAAAGTTTGTGATGTAGTGATTCACCTTCAGCTGGTTGGCTTGGTTCATGGCTTATAATGCTTTAACAAATACTTTTTTTTTTTTTTAATCCCTATGGGAAAAATTTATGAAAAAAATACTTCTGGAACCAATGCTGCTAAAAAAAGTGAACAGGCACTAATCTATATCATATTTGTAAATGTCTCAGGAAAAAGCACCTTAGAGCTTTTCACTGATTCTCTCTTTTCTTCACAAAGCTGCATGTCTAGCTGCCCAGTCTGAGGTATATCCATTTTATTAGGGGTGGAGGAAAGAGCGGGACAAGGACATGAGTTGATGTTGATTCATTAAAGGCTGTTAAATGGGCAAGCAGTATTAGGAGTGTTAAGCTGTAATAGAGATGGAAAGAAGTGCATGTGTAAGTAATGT
>NW_015664312.1:970068-976143 GCF_001515625.1 Sinocyclocheilus rhinocerous | reverse complement strand
GTAACATGCTGCACATGTAATGGTTTAATTTTAGACACCTTAACCAAACGGATACCAATGGAAGAGGAGAAAAAGTACGAATTAGATTCAGCAGACTGGGACAGATTGTAACATTTTGCACGTGCCCTTACCTGCTGCAACAGCAGAGAGGGATAGGATGAAATGAGTGGAGGAGGACAGGAAGCAGCAGTGCATTGTGGGAGAGGGCATGAAGGGGTGGTCAATGGGATGGAATGAGGGAAATGGAGAGATGAAGAGTGAGGCTGCACAGACACAAGTCATGAAGAGAGAGAGAGAGAGAGAGAGGGAGAGAGCAAATTGGATTATGGAGTAGAATGGATAGGTTGAAGAAGATCTTCAAGGTGATGCTCAAGATTCTTTTATCTGAGCTTTCAAAATTTTGGTTTTCTTTGGCGAAGCTGTGCCAAGAACCTGATCTGACTCAAATAAAATCATAAATAAAAAAACATCTATGATGAATCAGTGATCCCAGTGTCACTCAACATAATTTGATCCAGTTGATCCAGTGTGCCAGTTACTTTAGGCTAATTAGTTATTTTTATATAACCAAATATATGTATATTTTTATACATAGCAATACTGTCTATTGTATTCTCTCTTGTCTATAGTCTGTGGAAACACAGCTGGATTTCCATACAAACTTGCACAAATGACAGTAAACAACAATGACTTTTGATGATTAAAATGTTCCTGTGTGACGCTAATCGAGTGCAACAGTCCAGAAGTAAAAACTCTTCTCTATAGGAAAATGTATTTTTAACAACAACTTATAAACCTTTAAAGACGGGTTGTGAGCTCTGAGGTTGTTAATCGACAGTAAATGATTTTGTTAAAGCCATCTGTTCACATTATTTTTAGAATCAAGTTTAACAGTGGAAATCATGATGAAAAACTACATTACCCATAATTCGGTCCAGAAAATTCCACCAATCAGAGAGTTGTGTTAAGCAAATCACACCAAAAGAGCTCAGCAGTAATCAACGTCGACCTTGACGTAATCGAGTCGATCTAGCTCATTTTCAAATGCTTTTTTGCTTCAAATAAAAGTTTGTGATGTAGTGATTCACCTTCAGCTGGTTGGCTTGGTTCATGGCTTATAATGCTTTAACAAATACTTTTTTTTTTTTTTAATCCCTATGGGAAAAATTTATGAAAAAAATACTTCTGGAACCAATGCTGCTAAAAAAAGTGAACAGGCACTAATCTATATCATATTTGTAAATGTCTCAGGAAAAAGCACCTTAGAGCTTTTCACTGATTCTCTCTTTTCTTCACAAAGCTGCATGTCTAGCTGCCCAGTCTGAGGTATATCCATTTTATTAGGGGTGGAGGAAAGAGCGGGACAAGGACATGAGTTGATGTTGATTCATTAAAGGCTGTTAAATGGGCAAGCAGTATTAGGAGTTAAATTGTATTAGAGATGGAAAGAAGCACGTTAAGTAATGGCAGGCACTGTTGGAGGACAGGGGACAAGATTAGGAAAGGACATGGGAGGACTATTGTAGGGAGTGGTAATGCATTCTGGGATTGGTGGGGTTAATGTGGAGATGGATTGGAAGGTCAGACAGCAGAGGAGACAGTCTGTCCAGAACAGAGATAGCTTGAACATTCAATATGAACTGAGAAAATCGGATTACAGGACACTCATTACTCAAAGGAAATGTATTGCTCAGATGTTGCTCTTTTAAATCTCAGGAGGCCTGAGTTCTTAGTTCTTAGATAGGATTTCTTATAGGTTTATGTTTAACTAACTTGATCTCAGATGTTTCTCAGAAAATTCCACGGTAAAAATAAACACAAAAATAGACATAAATGAAATGAGCAGTGAAATTAATATGGAGAGATGCAGATCATTTAATCTTAGAGTAAATAAGACATGAGGGTGAGTAACTGATGACAGTAATTGATTGAATGATCCCTTTAATTCTCCATTTGCGCTTATTTTTTGCCTATGAGAAACAACTGAGATATACATTTTTGTTTTTTCTTTTCTGTGGGTACATATAAAACATATGCTGCTTTATGCAAAATCAGGAAACCTGCAACATACATGATGTTAATTATGTGACTTTCCTTGTGGAAAATGTGAAAATTATACTTCAGATTTAGCAGTCGTTTGAAGGTTCTAAAGGACTGTTCAACATATGTTAGTCACTCTTTGGAATGTTTTCAAAAGCTAAATATGCTCAACTGGTTCATAGAAATTACAAGGAGGAGCATCTGGCCCGCACTTTAATGACGGATGACAAAACCCAGAACATCAGTGTTATGAAGCCGAAGAAATGCACATATACAGAGTCATTCACACACACTGAGAGAAGAGCTAGGATCAGTTTTTGCAGATAGTTTATATTTTGTTATCTAATGAACTAGTGTATTTTTTCGGCCACTGCATATTCTCACAGAAACACTGCTAGGAAATATAATAAATGCACAGAGAATAAGTATGTTTGAATCATCTGTGGACACCTGGACTGATGGTTTCTCCTTATGTGTGCAGTAAAAAAAGCAAAGCAGCTTCTTTTCCAGTCAGACAGATCAATTTAAATGCTTACAGGACCCCTGAGCATGCAGGTCAGACCCCTTTATACAACCAAGAGAGCCATGTGAAAGTCACCAACCCTCTTGGTTCTCTCACCTGCCCATTAAAGCTCATAAAAGAATTGAGAGAAAATATTTATTCCAACAATTTCTTTAAAGAGCAACCAAATACGTTATGATGTCTACTGGCATTCGTTGACTTTATTAACTCTTTTAAAGTAAAACAGGTCGTTTGAATGAATGAGTGTACGTCCTCAGCTGACCCACATCTGTTCTGCTAGACAGATTATTAACCAATTATGGCTGAGCAGGGGTTCAGGGAATGAATTACTGAGTATGCGATGATATCTGCAAAGACTGCAGGTGCATGAAACGATGCTCAGTCACTCAGTGATCACAGGCCAAAACTGCAGGGCATGCAACTGAGTGAGGAAAGCTGACACATGCGGTAACATAGTCACCTGATCTGGAGAGCAGGCCTCGCCAGGGAAGAGAGCGCTCAAATGCACAGCCTTCTCCTTTATGCTTTTTTTATGAAACTCCCTGGCCTTTTGAGTCTGGGCTTTCCTCTGAGTGAGGCCGGTAGAAAGAAAACAGCAAGACAAAAATGGAAGAGAATAAAGACTGTGGTTAGATCTGTGTCCACTAATGTGTTTGACATTTATTATTAAGTCTGTCAATAGAATTATGATTATTGTCATGCTTTTTTAATGCCGTTAACTTGATTATTTTCACATTTTAAATTGGTTAAAATTTTTAACATTTACAAGAAGTAACATTTATATTTAATTATCAGGGAATGTATTTTTGTTAAAGATCCCATCTGGAATTTATTTATAAATAAATATTCTATTACAAAGTCTTCCTAACAACATATGAACAGTTTTTCATAGCTCAGTCTTTAGAACTGGACAGAACAGAATGAAACAGTTTTAATGTCAAAATAAATGGGACATTCTATGAAATGGGTGCATTTTCCACTTTGAAAAGATGAATTAAATGCATTTCTGTTTGATTTTAGACATTTAGTATTTAAAGAGTTTAATACTTGAGTAATAATAAATAGCACTGCACCATTTCAGGGAAAATAAAAACTCAATATAGGTTGGGATAATACTAGTCCTTTAGAAAAGTTAAAAGGATAGTTCTTCCAAAAATTAAACGTATCCCTTTAATGGTAACAGGGTTGACTTGTTTTTACTGTTTATATTATTATTATTATTGGCATGCTTATTAAAAATGGAACTGAATGATCCTGTTTTCAATAATCAATTCTTGACTAAAAAAAATCATGGTAACAGGGTTGAAATTTTAAGATCTGTCTCCTGACAAACAAAATGTAGTGATAAAAAGGAACATTTACTACTTCCAAGGTACTATAATGTAATTGTGAACAGTATGTTATTTTAATAAGAGATTCTTATGACGGTAACAGAGATGACACTAATCCCAGGAAAACGTCAAGCATTTTAAATAATATATTTGTTTACTTAATATTGAAAGAAAGAATAAAGACAAAATACTAGCTTTTATGTCCATGTTAATGAGGGACAAAAGCAGCACCCATTATGGAGAATGTTCCACCTGCATTCAATAAATTTAATGAGTGGCAGGTGGCTGTACTTTCTGAGTCGGCTGTGTTCTCTGCCTCTGATTGTTTGTGAGTGTGTGTGTGAGTCGGGTGAAGTGGTTTCCTCCGTGGATTCAGAGGACTGGAATGAAGCTAGGGGAAGAGAGGAGCTGAAGGCTCTTCAGTGTGTCGTACACAGGCAACGGACAGAAACTGTGAACACACAGCACATGTGGGCAGCGCAGGGTATGGGCTGTTATATTGATAATACACAAACTTGGGGAAAATTTGGAGTGTATCTACAGCGAGGCAGAGATTCACACTGTGAAATTTAATGGTGGCATTTACTGTATGCTAAATTACTCATTACACCCTTAAAGGGATAGTTCACCCAAAAATGAAAATGTGATGTTTATCTGCTTACCCCCAGGGCATCCAAGATGTAGGTGACTTTGTTTCTTCAGTAGAACAACACAAACTGAGATTTTTAACTCAAACAGTTGCAGTCTGTCAGTCCTATAATGTCAGTGGATGGGAATCACGGCTTTGAGAATTTTCATTTTTGGGTGAACTATCCCTTTAACGTTCCAAAAAGGGGTTTTCGCAGGAATGCAACAAAAGAACAATTTTGGTTCCCCAAAGAACTTTTGGTAACACTATTTTGATATTCCACTTTAGACATTTAACTACCTATAAATAACTTTGCAACTACATGTCAACTAGCAGTCATTAGAGTATTAGTAGACTGTCTGCTTAATATCTACTAACTGATAGTCAGTAGATCGTCTGTTGAGTGACCATCAAAATAAAGTGTAACTTTGCAAATACGGCAACTTATTCTACTAACCCTAACCTAACAGCCTACAAATGCTCTAATGAGAGTTAGTTGACATGTAGTTGCAAAGTTACTTACAGTTAGTAGAATGTCTAAAGTGGACTATTGAAATGAAGTGTAACCAAACCTATAAGATAACAGTTTTTAGAAAACATTTTAAAGAACATCAAAAAAAAAAAAAATCAAAACCTTTTTCCACTATAAAGAACCCCAAGCTTCCATGGATGTTAAAGGTTCTTCACAGAAACACAGGTGCCAATAGAGAACCTTTATTTTTAATAGTGTAGAGTTTTAAAATGTTTAAAAAGATGAACATTACCAAAAAATAATCTAATAATAGATTATGTGACAGCTAATACCAGGTGATAAATGGTACTTTTTTTTATAAGTGTTGTTTGTAGGTGTACATTCTACCTGTTTTTTAGGGGGTGGAGGTGGTGGGACTTTCTTCTTGATAATGTTAAAGAGAGGGCTATCAGTCATATCAAGCGACGGAGGTTTTGGAGGCCTCTCATCATTAGAGTCAGACTGAAATCATTATACCAGGAGCAGTTTCAGAGAAAAGGAAGCCAGGGTCAGAAGGACAGATGGAAGAAAAGAGAAAGAAGAGATTAACTAGGCACAGAAATACTCGGATCACTCCAAGTAAAGAGGTTCTCCAAAGCCAAAATGTAAAAGAATAGTTAACCCCTAAAATTTCTCATTATTTTTTATATAATTTGAAACCAATATCCCTTAAACTGCCCAGACCCGTATCTTGATGTCAAACCTTGTACAACACATCATGATGTAAAATATTTCAAAGTTTGTGAAAGATACTTTAGAGGACCAACAGAGATGTTCTGTAAATGACAAAATGGGCAAAAAAAATTTAGTCCGTTACAAAAATCTATTGTATGGTAGGTAATACCGGTATCACCATGGGGGCAGGGGCGTTCCCTCTTTTCCTCGCTTTCCTTTGCTTTTAAATAGCTTGTAAAAGCGGCGTGCGCATTTTACTTTCACTTTCAAATAGCGGCAATTTGGCGTAAAACAATTGTTCGTTTTTAGTTCATTTGAATTTTCCCTCTTTTCCTCGCTTTCCTTCGCTTTTAAATAGCTTAAAAGC